>NW_027331355.1:218823-518823 GCF_022965805.1 Primulina eburnea
GGTTCCGCAGAGTCGCAAGTTGTTTGCGAAGTTCAGTAAGTGCGAGTTTTGGTTGCAGAAAGTAGCGTTTTTGGGGCATATAGTATATAGCAATGGAATCGAGGTGGATCCAATGAAAGTAGCAGCTGTCAAGGAATGGGTTGAGCCGAAGAATGCATCAAAAATCCGCAGCTTTTTGGGTTTAGCTGGTTACTACCGTAATTTTATTAAGAGATTTTCATCCATAGCAGTGCCACTCACTTCACTAACTAAGAAAAATGCCAAATTTGTGTGGAGTGATGAATGTCAGAAGAGCTTCGATACGTTGAAGCAAGCTCTCATTTCGGCACCAGTGCTAGCCATGCCGATGGGACAAGGTGATTTTGTGCTATACACCGATGCATCTAAGCTTGGGTTAGGCGCAGTATTGATGCAGTAGGGTCGGATTATAGCTTATGCTTCCAGGCAGTTGAAGATGCATGAGAAGAATTACCCGACGCATGACTTAGAATTAGCAGCCGTTGTCTTTGCATTGAATATTTGGAGACATTACTTGTACGGCGAGAAATGCCAGATATTTACCGATCACAAAAGCCTGAAGTACTTCTTCACGCAAAAGGATCTGAATATGAGACAGAGGCGATGGTTAGAGTTGGTGAAAGACTACGACTGTGAGATTAGCTACCATCCGGGAAAGGCTAATGTGGTCGCAGACGCTTTGAGCAGAAAAGTTGCAGTCATAGCTCAGCTATCAGCGCAGAGACCTCTTCAGTTTGAAATTCAGAAGTTTGGTCTGGAGATTTATCGGGAGGGCAGAGCTCCTAGACTGTCTAATCTTACAGTCAAATCTGATTTGCTAGACCGTATCCGAGCAGGTCAGTCTTCAGATGAGCAGCTACAGGAATGGAGACTAAAAGATGAAGCCAAGGGCAGTGTTCTTTACGTAGTGACAGACGGCATTGTGAGATACAAAGGTAGAATGTGGGTGCCTAGTGGTGAATCGATCAGACATGATATTTTGACAGAGACGCACGCATATCCGTATTCTATCCATCCGGGAGGTACCAAGATGTATAAGGACCTCCAGATTTTGTATTGGTGACCAGGGATGAAGAGAGACATCCGCCGATTTGTGTCATAATGCCTCACTTTTCAGCAGGGGAAGGCAGATCATCAGAGGCCAGCAGGGATGCTTAAGCTACTCCCGATCCCAGAGTCGAAATGGGAGAATATTACTATGGATTTTGTGGTTGGGTTGCCTAGATCAGTCAGAGGCTTTAATGCTATTTGGGTTATAGTGGACCGACTCACCAAGTCAGCGTATTTTCTGCCAGTGAAGACGATCTTCTCCATGACGCAGTTGGGCGGAGCTTTACCTCCGGGAGATAGTCCGTTTGCATGGGTTCCCAATTTCGATTGTGTTCGACAGGGACCCGAGGTTTACGTCATCCTTCTGGAAGAGCTTACACGCAGCCATGGGAACGAAGTTGCTTTTCAGTACAGCATTTCACCCGCAGAGAGATGGCCAGTCTGAGCGAGTGATTCAGATTCTGGAGGATTTACTAAGAGCCTGTATGATTGATTTTCAAGGAAGTTGGGAGTCTAAGCTACCTCTAGTGGAGTTCACATACAACAACAATTTCCAAGCATCCATTGGTATGGCTCCCTATGAGGCGTTGTATGGAAGGAAGTGCAGGTCACCAGTTCATTGGGATGAAGTTGGTGAGAGAGCAGAACTTGGTCCAGAAATAGTTCAGCAGACCGCAGCCGTAGTAGTCAAGATTCGGGATAGAATGAAGACCGCCCAAAGCCGTCAGAAAAGCTATGCTGATAAGAGAAGGAGAGATCTCGAGTTTGCCGTCGGTGATCATGTATTCGTCAAGGTAGCACCCATGAAGGGTGTGATGAGATTTGGGAAAAGAGGCAAACTGAGTCCGAGGTTCATTGGGCCGTTTGAGATTTTGGACAGAGTTGGGACACTAGCCTATCGTGTTGCCCTTCCGCCGAATCTGGCCGGGGTGCACAATGTGTTCCATGTCACGATGCTGAGGAAATATTTGGCTAATCCTTCGCATGTTCTGAGTTATGAGCCGTTACAGTTGGCTCCAGACCTGTCCTATGAGGAGAGACCAGTCCAAATCCTAGACAGGCAAGAGCGTAGGCTCCAGAACTAAGTGACTAAGCTAGTCAATGTTCGATGGATAAACCAATCAGTGGAAGAAGCCACGTGGGAGTCAGAGGCAGAAATGAGACTTCGCTACCCGAAGTTGTTCGTTAAGAATTAATTTCGAGGACGAAATTTTTATAAGTGGGGGAGGAACTGTAGTGCCCAAATTTAGTACACGTATAACCCATGCATTTGTTTAATCATTAAAGCATTTTAATTAATTTTAAAACGAGTCTTAGTATTGCATGATTTATTTAACTGTATTATTTTAATTATTCATGTTTATGTGATGCACGTTAGAATGTTTTTCAAGTTTCATATTTCAGGCGATTATTCGAGGCGGGATCGAGGAAGAGACCGGTGACGATTTTGGAAATTTTATGCGGTATTTTATGTTAAGTCAGAAATGGGGCGTTTTAAATAATTTATTGAGTTTTATCATTTTCAAGCTTAAATCACTTATTTAGTAATTTTGAGAGTTTAAGACTTTTAAACTTTTTATTTTGTGGGTGTTATTTTAATTAAGGAGCTATTTAAAAATTAATGTGTATTTTTCTTTAGTTAGGGAGTATTAGCATTTTTAAATTAGCATGTTAATTATTGAATTAAGCATAATTTACTCCCTAATTACTAAAGCACACGCACACACACACTTTTACACACACTTGTACACGATAAACACACAACACACCCCTACACATCTCATTTTTTCAGATTTTAAAATAAAGAAACCTAGGGTTCTTACTCCTTCAAGCAGCCGCCCCCTTCTCCTTATTTTCCATCAAGTTTTTGGTGGATTTTATTGCAAGACAATCGATCCACGATCGTCCCGGATCAACCTCGCTTCCATCTCCGCTTCGGTGACGTCGTTTCGGTAAAGTTTGATATAAAAAGGCACGTATATTCTGTTCTTGATGCATCGATCATGTCATATTATGGGTGTGTTGTTATTTATGCGTAAAACCATGTGTACGATGTGTAGAAGTTCGAGCAATTGTGTTGGAATCACTTTTGAAACCATTTTAGGGATCAAAAATCACGTTTTTACTGTTCTGGTTGAAACTGCGAATTTTCAGTCGAGATTTTGAGAAACCTTTCAACTAGAAAATTGTAGAACTTTTTGATGCCTTCTATTTGATATAATATTCGAGATTTTTGGATGAAAATTGAGTGACTTATGACGTTTTTTGTGGAACTGCTCAAACCGTGTTTTCAGAAAATCATGTTATTGGTAAGTTCTTGAAGTTTTTGTGTTGCAGGCTTCGTTGGAAATCGCCGGGCAATCGTTGCTGCATTTAGACAGGTTTTTTATGAGGTTGGAACGATAATGAGTGTGTCGTTTAGTGTCGCTAAGTGCTTGGATCCATTAAAAGTCGTAGGATACGATTTGGTGTCAAATTCCGTGCTTGAGTCGTTGGTTGTCAATCGTCGCTTTTGGGAACGATTTCTTTCTGATTGTTGGGGGTTAGTATAAAGCCTTGGTGTCCTAGGGAGTGTCTTGGGGTGTCAATTTGTAGCCATGGAGTTGGGTGAGGAGGAGGAAACATCATGTAAAAATTTTCACAAGTTTCGTCGTGCAGTAGGTAGACGGACCAGTACACGGACCCTGACACAGGGTCCGTGCCTTTGTTCTTCCGGAGTGCCTTTTTCCAGAGTCTGCACGGACCCCTACACGGACCTAAGCACGGGGTCCGTGTCTTCCATTTTCTACACACGCATTTTACAGTACCTACACGGACCCGGAGCCGGACCTGGGCACGGGGTCCGTGTACTTCATATTTTGGGGAAAATTATGGTATGCTTTGAGGTTTGAGGTCAAGGTTTAGTACAATGATTTACAAAGTCGAGTCATGGGAACTTTAGAACGTCCTAAGGAATTGATTTACCTCGTAAGGGAGCATGATTACTTACGTCTAAGTTATGCGAGTTAAGCATGTTAAATCATGGTCAGTATGTGCAGCAAGGGCCCCGATCGAAGTCCAACGTATCCCTCAACGTCAAGTAAGTATGTGTGACATGCAAGAAAATATTTTAAGTTTTTGAGGTATGCTAAATGTCTGGTCACCAAATCATGTTTAGGATTGGAAAGCGTTAAATTATGAACGGAGACCAATCCGCCAGTTAAATTATGAACGGGTTAGATCGAAGTTGGAAAGCGTTAAATTATGAACGGGGACCAACCAGCCCGTTAAATTATGAACGGGGATCTCATGTATGTGGCAGTGGATACGTCCTTGTCAGCCCAGTACTGTGGTTTGTCTGATCAGGCATTTATTATGTTATGGTCACTTGCTTTGAAACATGCCTCTATGCAAAATGATGAAGTTATGTATGTTCTAGTATGCAGTATGTTTATGAAAAGTTTTCACGTTATGGCACGTCTATGTTATGTACGCATGTTCAAGTTTTAGTACGCAAATTCAAGTTCAAGTATGTATGTTCTATTTTTAAGTTGCATGCGGTTTTATTATGTAGTACTCGCTATTTCCCAGTTTATACATGTTGAGTCTTTAGACTCACTAGACTTGATCGATGCAGGTGAGTATGTTGATGAGGAGACAGGAGGTGGCGACCAAGGGGCAGGCTTGGACTGAGCGGGAGGCTAACCCGAGAACCGCAATGTTTATGTTTTTATGCAAATTTTAATTTACTCTGATTTCATGTTTTGAGAGAAACACTTTGAGCAAACCTTTTGTGAGCAAATTTTATTGTAGTTATTTTGGACAACCATGTCTTATGGGGGACTTGGTTGAGATATTTTATGGCAAACTTTGAATGTTATTTTATGTTTAAAAAATTTTTTAATTTTTCCGCAAATTTTGAGTATGAAAAGTACGTTACGTTACAGTAATGAGTAAAAAAAAATGTAGTACTTTTTAAGAAAACGACTAATGAACATTTCAACCTTAGTATTATAGGTCAATTAGAATGTAGGAAAAATATCTCGTTTATGAAAGTTTTTGAAAATATTAATCGAGCATCCAAAAAGTCCTGGTTTTCGTCAAAAATCGTTTACCGATTTAAAATACGACTCGACATATAAAAATACTCAAAAGACACCATTTTCGAAATTTACATATTAATTATACCATGTATTAAATAATTATTTAATAAAAAAAATTCCTTTACCATTCTCATCTTCGTCTTTGGTCGAGTCTCGAATAATCTCTGAAAACATTGTTTTATGCATTCTCATATGAATTCATATTTTGACATGTAAACATGCATACCACATTTAATTAATACAATTAAAATAATTTAATTAAGCATTTTTCATTTTTCTTAAATTTGTATACATTTAAATTATATTATTATATTTTGGACCATAACTCCTGACCTAACAAGCATCCAATCGGATTCTGTAACATTGGTATGTATTTGGTTGAGTTGATTAAATAAAGATAGATTAATAGTCAAACACTTATCCAATATTTGGTTAAAATTTTAAGATGTTTTAATAACCATTTTGACCCGATTTAAGATCCATTTTTTGGATAACTATTTGATTATTAATATAATAAATCACGTGGGTTACACTATCAAAACTCAATAAATTATTTTTTTTCTCCTCTTATTTCTTAGAGTGCATTGTTATTTATTGAATTAAAAGTTTATTTTAGAGTGTTTGTACGTTAGAAGTAAATATCATTCTTCTTAATTTAATTTCAACTTTAAAAAATATAAATAAATATTTTTATTTTGAAAAGATAATTTATTTGTATATATTTTAATAAATTAATAAAAACTAAATTTTAATGTTAGTTATGTTTATCAATAATATTTTATTTTTATTATATTTTATTTTATGATATTTACACTTATTAATTCAGAGATTATTATTAATATCTTTATTATTAACATTATTATTATTATCTAATATTATGTATTGCTTCCAAATATATACAACAAATAAATAAACTTAATAAGGATATAATAGTAAATTTATTAATATTTAAAAACTAATCAAATATTCAAAATTTTGAATCAAACAAACTTAATAGTATCACATAATGTTCGATTAATAATATATTAATTTTGTAATGTATAACATAATTAATCATTTATTTATGACTGATGTCAAACACACCTTTAAAAAATTATAATTATATCGGTCAAACGGGTCGACGGCACGTACTTTTTCTTTTCAGAATCGTGTGTGGCCGGTTGCGAAACATCATCCATCGTTATATCCTGCGGCCGTTATTACGGACGTTTTCTTTAACGGAACCAGTAACCATTTGCTTTCGCGTTTTTATCTCAATCTGAATTCGCTTCAGCTTCTTCTCCTCTCCCCTAGGTTGTAAATATTTCGAGACAATTGCTTGCACAGATGGTGGATTCACAAGCTAATCCTCGGCGAAAAGGTGATTTTCTGAGATCTTAATCCTTGTAATTATGCCCCTTTTCGCTTCTTTCTTTCTTGTGGCCTTTTGTTGACTGTATAGATTCTTTGATCTTTTTGGAGTTCATAAATTTGAGTCTCCTTTTGATTGAAATAGATTGGCGGCGTTCGGTGACGTTATTGATTTTCAGTTCAAATCGGTGCTTCATTATTTTTGTAGGGTTCCTTGCTAACGGAGTTTTTGTGAGTTTGGTGGGTGTTGGGTACTGGAACTAGGTAGATTGGTTTAATATATTTCCATAAACTGTTGGAGGATAACATTTTTGAAGATGGGGGAAGATTTGCTGACAGGTTTAACTATTGAGAATTATCCATCGACATTTTTGTCAATGGATTCCATTGCTATCTCTCACGAGGAGGCCGTACTCCATAGGCTGGTTGATCTTTCGGGCCCCCCAGATATTAATCTCCCATTGTCAGTAGAGCGTAGTCCTCCACCACCTGCTCAGTCTTGGAACCATGACTCTTTTGATATGCTCGAGGTTGGGCTCGGGCACCAAGTTAATGATTCTGATAAGCTTCTTGACTTGCCTAAAATAGTGCGGAAATGTGCCAAGAAATTGGATAGTATGTGGGGTGCTTGGTTCTTCTTTACTTTCTATTTCAAGCCTGTTTTAAAGGATAAATCAAAGTGCAACATAGTTCGGGACAGTAATGATGGGGTTTCTGGCTATGATAAGTCCGATCTGCAACTCGATGTCTTCTTGGTACAGCATGATATGGAAAATATGTATATGTGGGTTTTTAAGGATAAACCTGAAAATTCGTTGGGTAAAATGCAGTTGAGAAGTTATATGAATGGGAACTCACGCCATGGGGAACATCCATTTCCATTCAGCGTCGAAAAAGGTTTTGTTCGGTCTCATAAAATGCAGCGGAAGCACTACAGAGGACTCTCCAATCCACAGTGTGTTCATGGTATTGAACTCGTCTCATCACCCAAACTTTTGAGCCTCGATGAGGAAGAACAAAAGAAGTGGATGGAACTGACTGGTCGAGAACTAAACTTTTGTGTCCCACCTGAAGCTAAAGAATTCAGTTCATGGAGGAACCTACCAAATACAGATTTTGAGCTCGAAAGACCACTTCCTCCATTGAAGAACAACCATGCAAAGAAACTGCTTAACGGATCGGGTTTCAATTTATCAACACATCCATCAAACCATGTAAATGGTGATGGAATGGATCTTTCTGTTTGCAACAAGAAAAGGAAAGATCTATTCACACATGGAAATGATGAAGATTGTTCCCTTACTAATAATCTTAATGGAGATCTGCATCAAGATGCCGACTTCAATCCCATCGAACCTTCTTGGTTGAGTGAGTTCAGTGGGGTGATGAGAAATGTGTATGGTCCAGTTACAGCTGCTAAATCCATCTACGAGGACAATAAAGGATACTTGATACTCATTACGTTGCCTTTTGCGGATCCTGAAAGGGTGAAAGTCCATTGGTGGAACAATCTCACTCATTGTGTGGTGAAGATTTCTTCTGTCAGCACAGCATGCCTGCCATTTATTCAAAGAAATTATCGAACTTTCAAGCTTACGGATCCAGCACCGGAGCATTGCCCTCCTGGAGAATTCAAAAGGGAGATCCCACTACCCGCCCGGATTCCTGATGATGCAAAGCTAGAAGCGTACTTCGACAAGAGCAGAACCGTTCTTGAGATCAAAGTGCCTAAACATCCTCTAAGACCAGAGGAGCATGAGGTTCTTGTTAGCCTTCGCCCCCCGAATGAATTTGTCTTATCTTGAATAAGGTATTAACATATTTATTTTTACTGATAACTTCAAGGGGTGGCATAGTGATTAAGCAGATCAAATTTAGGAAAATTGTAGACAATTATGTTATTCCTTCTACTTCAGCTCATATGAGAATGGTTCCTTCTGAATCTTGAATTGCTCCTGTGTAATGCCAAAGCGATAGGGGCTGATATATTAGTTGGATTGTTAATACCTCATTATTATAATTATCAGGGTTCAATGAAAAACGTATCTATTAATTTGTTTATGTTGTTTTCTTCGCACCATCTTATTTCTAATTTATTTTTAGGTAAAATGTGTTGATTGCTTGAGGTTTACAAATGTTTGGCTCCTTGAAATTAGAAAAATGCAGGGGGTAAAAATTTAACGTATTAATTACTTGATCAGCAAACGGGCCAATTAATGGGCTAGAAATCCCATCTCAAGGTGGGTTGTGGGTTAGGCGGATGGACAGACAAAAAAGTCATTATAATAATTAAAAAATTTAATTTATTTCATTTGTAAATAAATATTTATAAAAAATATCAATATATTTTTAATTATTTATTTCACGTCTAGGTTTTATACAAAATAGTTAATATAAAAAAATTCACAATTTTTCATTAAAAAAAATACATACATCACTCTAAATTTATAATGTAAAAAATATTTTTTTATTTTCTTTCCAGACTCGCACGTTAACCCAAACCACCCTCGGGCTAGCCCGTCTAGGCACGTAACCCGCATGGATTGGTTCATCTAGGTACGTCTTTAAATGGGTTGAAAAAATTCCCACTTAAAATGTGTGGCGGGATGGGTCGACTTGACAGATAAAACCAAATTAAGGATATTGTTAAAAATTACTACACTATAATAAATACAATCAAGCCAAAAAATACTGCACTATTCTCAATCCAATCAAAATTTCAAATTAATTAATTTGATGAATTAGTTTCTGTTCTCCTCGAGAAGTCCTCCCAACGATCGCAGCTCTAGCGCCGCACCTGAAAGGTATGAAGATCGTTTTGCTCATATAAAATATTTTTTTTTATAAACACGGGAGTTGCTATATAGGTGTAATCACGGCTGAAGCTAAAGGGACGCCCGACTCAAGAGGCTTCCCTCGCAGACAAACTCAAGTGGGGCTATGTGTGTGTGTGTGTTTGGCTAAAAAATTAGAGAGTGGTTCTCATGTGAGACCGTCTCACGGATCTTAATCTGTGAGACCCGTCAACCCTACCCATATTCACAATAAAAAGTAATACTTTTAACATAAAAAGCAATATTTTTTTATGGATAACCCAAATAAGATATTCGTCTCACAAATACGATCCATGAGACCGTCTCACACAAGTTTTTGTCAAAATTAGATTATCTAATTAATTTAGAGGTCAACTAATTAATATCTAAATTGTTATTTGAATGATAAGTATTCTGCAGTATAGGTCTTAATTCAGGTCGAAAAACTGAACGGATTAGCACAGGAACCTTGGGTACATGAAGAACCAGCTCGAGGAGCCAAGCGGAGACAAAATAGAATACCAAATTAAAGCTGTGACGTCCCCAAATTTAAAGGTCCACACAAATCACGTATATGTAATTATTAAATTCTTTGTGTATTTTAATTAATTGTTTTAAATATTTCGGGACCTTTAAAGCTCATATTAAATATTTTTCTACATGGTTGCATTAAAATGTATTTTTAAAAGTTATTCAAGTTGCGACCGATGAAGGAAGACCGAAGGCTGAAAAATAGAAAACGATTTTATTAAATAATTGTTTTTAATTATTTAAAATATGGATGATACTTTTTATTATTTTTGAAAATAAGGGGTTTTTGAGGTGATTTTATACGTCGGGACGTAAATTTTATCGGTGTTGGTTTTTCAACAAAAATACAAACGTATTAACCACCCGGCTAATAAATTCACAAAAATACAAACGTATTAACCACCCGGCTAACAAAAATTATTTTTAAAATTCTAATTAAGCACTAATGGTCCTAAATTACCATTTAATGGAACTAAACCTAATTAGTGATTAATTAGCTATAAAATATATTAAAACCCTCCCCATTAATTCATAAGACTAACGCCACTTTTCTGAAATCTCTCAACCAAAGTACAGAATGCACACACTAATTTGGAGAAAATTCGAAGAAGCTTCAAGGGTTCAAGCAAAGGCCCGCTGTCACCATTTTTCGCAATTGTCAACATAAAATCGTGCGTTTAAAATGCAAAGGTACGTCATATTTCTTTCTTTCAAATATCTATCACACCATAATATTTATTTGAACATAATTTGAAAGAAAACAAGGCACACAACTTGATATTTTCGTAACTATGCTTGCATGTGTATTAAACTCTTGAATTGTGGTTCCAAAATCATGTCTTTAGGTTGTGGAAAGGGCTGCCAAGAATTAGGATGTTAAGAGGCAAGTTTTACACAAGTTTAGGGGTCTTAAAACACACTAAAAACACTACACACGAAAACAACACAAGTTGGAATCACTTTTCTGTCATGGACTTGAGGGGCTCGGTTTTATGGGATGGATGGCTTAGCTCGGGTTTGGTTGGGACCAGGGCTGGGCTAGGAACATGTATGAGTCAGGAGTGGAGTCCTAGCCACGCTAGGTGTGACGTCCCGAAAATTTTAGGTCCACGTGAACCACATGCATGCAAGTTATTAAATTCCTGATGTATTGTATTAAATGGTTTTAATGAATGGTTATTTTATTAATTTGGGTTTTAATTCATGATTTATGAATTTGCATTATTTTAAATTATAATATGTTTAATTGATCCACATTAAAACGTTTTCCTTGAGTTTTATTTCAGACGATTATTCGAGAAAGGATCGAGGAAATGAGACCGGCGATGATTTAGGCGATTTTAAAATGGGGTATTTTATTTAAGGTCAAGAAAATATCATTTAAACGATTTATTAAGTTTTAGCATTTTTAAAGACTAATTTAATTATTAGGTGATTTAAGATTTTAAGTTTTTCAAAAATACTAATTTGATTAGTTGGGGATTTTAAATCTTGAAAATTTGACACTTGTAAATTTTATTTTAAATTAGGGGTGCTACTAAATTAGTGGAAGATTAACATTTTATTTAGCATGTTAATTAGTTATTAGTATTTTTATTAACTCCTAATTAACTTGTAACGTACCGTATTTTCATACTTAAAAATTTGCGGAAAAATTAAAAATTTTCTTGAATGTAAACATCCATACGGTCGTCACTCAACATTCATAAAAAATAGATCTCAAAATCATTCGTCACCAATAAAATTTTGCTAAAAGAAACTGTCTCAAAATATTTCGCATCCAGATATTTAAAAATCAGAGTATTTTGAAACTTTGCATAAAATGTAAGCATTGCGGTCCTCGGGTCTAGCCTTCCGCTCAGTCCAAGAGTACCCCTTGGTCGCCACCTCCTGTCTCCTCAACATAGTCACCTGCATCGATCAAGTCTAGTGAGTCTAAAGACTCAACACGTATAAACTGGAATAACGAGTACTACGTAATAAAATCGCATGCACTTTAAAATAGGACATACATAACTCGAAGCTTGAACTTGCATAATAAACTTGGACATACGTACGTACATAACTTGACGTGCCATCAACATAAACTTTCATAAACATACTGCATACTTGAACATACATAACTTCATCATTTTGCGTAGAGGCATGTTTCAAAGCAAGTGACCCAGAACATAATAAATGCCTGATCAGACAAACCACAGTACTGGGCTGACAGGGACGTATCCACTGCCACATACATGAGATCTCCGTTCATAATTTAACGGGCTGGTTGGTCCACGTTCATAATTTACCGCTTCCCAACCTCGATCTAACCCGTTCATAATTTAACGGGTGGATTGGTCCCCGTTCATAATTTAACGCTTTCCAATCCTAAACATAATTTGGTCACAAGACATTTAGCATACCTCAAAAAATTAAAATATTTTCTTGCACGTCAAACATATTTACTTGGCGTTGAGGGATTCGTTGGACTTCGATCGGGGCCGTCGCTGCTGCACATACTAACTTGAATTTGCATACTTAACTTGCATAACTTAATGTAGAAATCATACTTACTCTCGAGTTCAATCATTACTTAGGACGTTCTAAAAATTTCCCATGACACGACCTTGACAATCCTTGCACTAAACCACGACATCAAACCTCAAAGCATGCTAAAATATTTTCCCCAAAATATGCAAGACACGGACCCAGTGCCCAGGTCCGGCTCCGGGTCCGTGTAGGTACTGTAAAATGTGTGTGCAGAAAAGGGGAGACACGGACCCCGTGCTTAGGTCCGTGTAGACTCTTGAAAAAGGCACTCCGGAAGAACAAAGACACGGACCCCGTGTCGAGGTCCGGGTAAGGGTCCGTGTAGTCTCGGTTTCTTGGCACTAAGGAGGAAACAAAGGCACGAACCCCGTGTCAGGGTCCGTGTACGGGTCCGTCTACCTACTGCACGACGAGACCTACGAGAAATTTCTTACACAATGCCTATTCTCCCAATTGACACATGATGGATCAAGATTCAACACTTTGAGACCCTCCTAGGACACCATAGTTATGAGCTAAACTCGTATATACGTCCCAAAATAACGAAGCCCGTCTTATCACCATACAATCTCATAAACACCGAAATTGACAACGAGCGTTTCTTACGACTTCTAACAAATTCAAGTGCCTATCGACACTAACCGGCACCCCAAATACCAACCTAACAACATGCTATACATACCTAGAAGCAGCAACGATCACCCGTCGATTCCCAACGAAGCCTGCAACCATAAAACTTCAAGAACACAATTTTCATAAAAGTCGCAGTTTGAGCAGTCCCACGAAAAACGCCATAACTCACCCAATTTTCATCCAAAAATCTTGAATTTTATATCAAATCGAAGGCATCAAAAAGTTCTACAATTTTATAGTTGAAAAGTTTCTAAAAATCTCGACTGAAAATTCGCAGCTTTGACCAGAACAGTAAAAACGTGTTTTAGATCTAAAAATTTTCCTTCAAAGTCGATCCCAACAATTAATGATCAAACTATGAACATCATACATGAGATTTACGCATAAAACAACGTAACACATAATATGACTTGATCGACGCAGCAAAAGAGAGCTTATACGTGCATCACATAAACATAAATAATTTTAAAAAATGCATTTAATTAAATCATGCACCGCTAAAATCAATATAAAATTGATTAAATCATTTAATAATTAAATAAATGCATGAGTTATACGTGTACTGAATTTGGGCACTACAATTCCTCCCCCACTTATAAAATTTTCGTCCTCGAAATTAAGTCTTACCGAACAACTCCGGGTAGCGAAGTCTCATATCTGCCTCTGACTCCCAAGTAGCCTCTTCCACTGATTGGTTCAGCCACCGAAATTTGACTAGCTTAGTCACCTTGTTCCGGAGTCTACGCTCTTGCCTGTCTAGGATTTGGACTGGTTTCTCCTCATAAGACAGTTCTGGAGCAAGCTGCAACGGCTCATAACTCAGAATATGCGAAGGATTAGCTAGGTATTTCCTCAGCATTGAGACATGGAACACGTTGTGTACCCCGGCCAGATTCGGCGGAAGGGCTACACGATAAGCTAGTGTCCCAACTCTGTCCAAAATCTCAAAAGGCCCAATGAACCTCGGACTCAGTTTGCCTCTTTTTCCGAATCTCATAACACCCTTCATAGGTGCTATCTTAACGAAAACGTGATCACCAATGGCAAACTCGAGATCTCTCCTCCTCTTATCAGCATAGCTCTTCTGACGACTTTGGGCAGTCTTCATTCTGTCGCGAATCTTGACCACCACGTCTGCAGTCTGCTAAACTATCTCTGGACCAAGTTTTGCTCTCTCACCGAATTCATCCCAATGAACTGGTGATCTGCACTTCCTCCCGTACAACGCCTCATAGGGAGCCATACAAATAGATGCTTGGAAGCTGTTGTTGTATGTGAACTCCACTAAAGGTAGTCTAGACTCCCAAGTTCCTTGAAAATCAATCATACAGGCTCTCAGCAAATCCTCTAAAATCTGAATCACTCGCTCAGACTGACCATCTGTCTGCGGGTGAAAAGCTGTACTGAAAAGCAACTTCGTTCCCATGGCTGCATGTAAGCTCTTCCAGAAGGACGACGTAAACCTTGGGTCCCTGTCGGACACAATTGAAACTGGAATTCCATGTAAACGAACTATCTCCCTGAGATAAAGCTCCGCATACTGCGTCATGGAGAAAGTCGTATTCACTGGTAGAAAATGCGCTGATTTAGTGAGTCGGTCCACTATAACCCAAATAGAATTCGATCCTCTGACTGATCTCGGCAACCCAACCACAAAATCCATAGTAATGTTCTCCCACTTCCACTCGGGAATGGGGAGTGGCTTAACCAATCCTGCTGGCCTCTGATGTTCAGCTTTTACTTTCTGACAAGTGAGACATTCTGATACGAATCTACGGATGTCTCGCTTCATCCCTGGCCACCAATACAATAACTGTAGGTCATTGTACATCTTGATGCCTCCTGGGTGAATGGAATACGGAGATGCGTGTGTCTCTGTCAAAATATCCTATTTGATCAAACCAACACTAGGCACCCACATTCTGCCTCTGTATCTCACAATGCCGTCTGAGACTGTGTACAACACACTGCCCTTGGCTTCATCTTTCAGTCTCCATTTCTGTAACTGTTCATCTGAAGACTGACCTGCTCGGATACGGTCTAGCAAACCAGATTTGACCGTCAGATTAGACAGCCTAGGAGCTCTGCTCTCCCGATAAATCTCTAGACCAAATCTCTGAATCTCCGACTGAAGCGGTCTCTGTGCTGACAACTGAGCGGCAACTGCCACTTTTCTGCTCAAAGCGTCTGCGACACCATTAGCCTTTCCTGGATGGTAGCTAATTTCGCAGTCGTAATCCTTGACAAGTTCCAACCACCGTCTCTGTCTCATATTCAGCTTTTTCTGAGTGAAGAAATAATTGAGACTCTTATGATCGGTGAAAATCTGACATTTCTCGCCGTATAGGTAGTGTCTCCAAATTTTCAGTGCGAAGACAACGGCGGCTAACTCAAGATCATGCGTCGGGTAATTATTCTCATGCATCTTCAACTGCTGGAAGCATAAGCTATAACCCGACCCTGCTGCATCAATACTGCGCCTAACCCGAGCTTAGATCCATCGGTGTAAAGCACAAAATCACCTTGTCCCG
The DNA here is from genome assembly GCF_022965805.1 of Primulina eburnea. Taxonomy (NCBI): domain Eukaryota; kingdom Viridiplantae; phylum Streptophyta; class Magnoliopsida; order Lamiales; family Gesneriaceae; genus Primulina; species Primulina eburnea. Next base: position 234,364 of record NW_027331355.1, read on the forward strand.
TCGGCATGGCTAGCACTGGCGCTGAAATGAGAGCTTGCTTCAACGTATCGAAGCTCTTCTGACATTCATCACTCCACACAAAATTGGCATTTTTCTTGGTTAGTGAAGTGAGTGGCACTGCTATGGATGAAAATCCCTTAATAAACTTACGGTAGTAACCAGCTAAACCCAAAAAGCTGCAGATTTCTGATGCATTATTTGGCTCAACCCATTCTTTAACGGCTGCTACCTTCGCTGGGTCCACCTCCACCACTGCTTGATACTATATGCCCCAAAAATGCAACTTTCTGCAACCAAAACTCGCACTTACTAAACTTTGCAAACAAATTCCGGTTCTGCAAGGTCTGTAAAACTGTCCTCAAGTGTTGGCTATGCTCCTCATGGCTCTTCGAGTATATGAGAATGTCGTCAATAATCACGATGATGAACTGATCCAGGTAGGGCTGAAATACTCGGTTCATGAGGTCCATGAAAATTGCTGGAGCATTTGTCAATCCAAATGGCATTACTAAAAATTCGTAATGCCCATATCTGGTTCTGAAGGCTGTTTTGTGGACATCTTCTGATGCGAATCCCCGTACGAATGAGAAGCAAACACGATTATCGAAATCGCACCCTCAACTCAATAACAAACAAGGATTGATTATGTTGTCCCGATCTTTTGAAACAAGTAACGGTTTGTGATATTCACCTCTAAGTTATTAAAACTTAGCAACAAATATCAACGATGATAACAATCGAATTTCGTACGAACCTTCAACAAACTTGTTTTGACAATCCGTGCGAGAAACAATCGACAAACGCCACAAAGATGCAATCTTTGATAAGTTTGATTTTTGGTTTTGAACAAAGCAATGAAATGCCTTGAATGTTGAGAGAAATCTCAAGAAAGGTTTCAATATCTGAATTGGTACGTTCTTCAATCATACAACACATATAAATACAATAAAATATCAATAAAGTTGTGTAGAACGCATTAAATAAAGTAACTAGCAAATTTGACACGGAAGTGCACGCGGTGGCGCGACATCTCGCGCTGGGGCGCGCGGCAATCTGCCTTGTAATTTTCTCCGGGCGCGCGGTAGCATCAAAACTCGCGCGGGGGCGCGCATGATTCTGCACAAGACAGCACCCGGCGCGCGGGGGCGCCACCTCTGGCGCGGCCGCGCGCGCGCATGCGCCGCTTCTGGCGCTACCGCGCGCGCAGCTCTGCTGGCCTGCGCTAGCGCAGCGCGCTGCTCTGCTGCTTCTGGTGCGGGTGCGTGCGCAGTTCTGCTTCTCTGTGCTAGCGCATGCTGCTGCTTCTGCACATCTGCGCTAGCGCGTGCTGTTGCACTGCTTCTCTTGGGCCATTTTTCACTGATATGCTTGATTGTTCCGGACTCCTTCATTATATGCTTTGTTGAAATCCTCCATTTGTTTGAATATGCTTCATTCATCATTATTGAAATTGAAGATCCGAAACAACGATGCTCTTTAAATCTCCTTCCAATCATTTGCACACGGTGCTCAGCCAGATTCATATCATACTCCTCTTCTTCAAAAAGATTTGTCCTCAAATCTTGTCTACCTATACAAAAACAAAACAAGTTAGTAATAAGAAGTATATTATCAACTTGCTTACCTTTAAGTTCAAGATTGTAGGTGCTATTGTTTGCTCGCTCCTTTTGCACTGGAATCCCAACATCCCCGTTGCCTTTCCTATAAACTCATCAGGTTTACCAACTACCAAATAAAAATTGACACCAAATGATAAAATACCATTAAGTATCACAAAAATTAAGTTCCTCCCTTTCTTAGACCTAGTTAACACACAAATGATATTCATGCACGTGTACGACCATAGCTCACTAGGAATAAGATATAACTGATGCACGACATATGAATATATTCGACATGTCATTTTCCTGTATGCAACGCATGTTCCCCAATCACACTCAACATGTCGTTTCATATGCAACCAAAACATATACTCATGCATTTTATCAATGATGAATTCACAACAATACGCCTCACTAGCGATTAATTCATAAAATGAACATAACATGAACAATTTAATCTCCTTAAAAATATATTCATCATGATCATAAAAATTCTTATGTGCAATGCATGTTTCACAATTCCACTCAATGTACCTCCTCATATGCAACCATAGTAAAAATTTATGCATCATATCTATGGCTGTAGTTAATTCATGGCTACCAATCAAACAAATGTCATGTGCCTCAGCAACAACTCATGCAATTGATGTAGGATGAAAAATTTATTTTCTTTAAACAGGTATTCATTATGAACAAAGATATAATCTTGTTCATCCTTGCACCTCTCAAAACCATCAAACAAGCATAAATCATGAAAATAGAATACACTAAATATACGATCCATGTAATCTTCACAACCATCACCAATCAAATATAAATCATGGAAATAGGACACGTCACATGTACTATCAATGCAATATATTATCACATCACAAAAATCTAAGTCTAATGTATATAAACCCTTGTAGTAAACAAACCCCATCAACTTTGTAAATCGTTCTCCAAGATCTTGAAAACAAAACATCATGCAATCAAGGTAATGAAGAAAGTCATACCTCATAGTTGTTGCGGTTGCAACTATGCTTACCTCTTGGTGATTGCTCTAAAAATCACATTGATCAACCCATCGCATTGTTCCGCCATTGACACTTGTTTGCCTCCTCATAACAATTTCATCAAAATCCTGCAAAGGAGAAATAACAATGCTCGGGATTGAACCGGCTATATCATCACAATGAGAATAAACCACTTTGTACAAATGTACATGAAAGGGTTTATGCAAGAATAAGAAACCCTCAACCTCACTCTTTTGGGCCTTCAAATTGTTTTTCTTTTCTTTTTCTTTGGCCACTTTTTTTTTCTCTCTTTTTTATTTTCTATGGTCATCTCACTCTTTTGTTCACTCATTCATTCGACCATATCACATTTTTTTCTACTCTTTTCAATATATTCCAATTGATCATCAATAATATCTTTTCGTTTCAATTGATCAAAAGAAATATGGTTTTCTTCAAATGTTTTGAGCAACAAAGTTTCTTCTTGCCTACTCTCCTCCTCCATAGTAGACAAATCACTCATTTCTTTACCACCAAATGATTCTTTTTCCACTGTACAAAAGTTAACATCATTTGACTCATCAACTAGTGGAATACTATTATCAACAACTTTCTCAAACACAACCTCAAATTCAGGTTCTTCAACAACCTCAACTTCATGTTCAAATTCTCCAACAATCTCAACTTCAGATACAGGTTCAACAACAACCTCTACATCCACTTGAGATTCAATCTCAACAGAAGAATCTAATATTGTCAGCTCCTTACGTTGACATTGGCTAGTATCATACCCAAATTTTAAACACCACCAACATATAACATCACAAGTACTAGAAAATGAATTTTTAAATGTACCTTGATAATCATATTTGCTAGCTTCACATCTCGACTCCTCCATTGGCCTAGAAATCATTTTATCTTTCAAGCTCGTCCTACACGTGGATGCCAACGACTCCCCATGCACACAACGTTCACCTCTCCGGCCAACTCCTCTATCGTCCTCACATCGCCTATCATCATCCCGATCCAAATGTGACGCTCTATTCCTCCCAAATCTACTACCTCGTCTATTCCCATCAACATGCCTATCATACCTCTCCTCTTCTTCGCACCTCCTATACCACTCACGTAGAGGCTTAAACTCCTTCTCCCATATTCTACCCAAACCTTTAGGCTTAGATTTATTTTCACTCGTACTAACCTCAAGCCTATCCAACCTCTAATATAAAGGATTCAACTCGGTCCTCAACATTCTACTAAAATGACCAAATAACGCCTCCATAGGCAACCCCTGATTCGAACTTTCTCCTACTTCCCTCTCCATTGTACTTTCAGATTTTATACCTGCAATAAATTGTTAGTAGAAATAAAAGATTTTCCTCACCCAAATTCTCACGATCACTCCAAAGAAATAACACTCGCACTCAAATGTTTTTCACTCGAATTTGATAGTTTTCTCAGAGATGTAATCAATCTTTATATATATATATATATTTTATATCAAACTGACAAGATTCAACTTGTGAACACTTGCAACTGTCTCACTTGGATTGCACAAAAACAAGAACGATAGACTAACACAGAACAAATTTTTCGAGATTTCTGGATTAACAAATAACAAAGGATGATAGAAATAACGTAGATCTTAGAATAGAACAAAGGATAACACAAAACTGAAACAGAACGAATTTTTGTTTTTGTTTTTGATAGATATGACAATAGAAACGAAAGGATAACACAGATCTGAGAACAGAACGAAATTTTAGACAGATCTGAAAATAATAACAACAACGATAACTTACTTGAATCAATGAGCCAAAGCTCTGGTGCGGGTGCGTGCGCAGTTCTGCTTCTCTGCGCTAGCGCATGCTGCTGCTTCTGCACATCTGCGCTAGCGCGTGCTGTTGCACTGCTTCTCTTGGGCCATTTTTCACTGATATGCTTGATTGTTCCGGACTCCTTCTTTATATGCTTTGTTGAAATCCTCCATTTGTTTGAATATGCTTGATTCATCATTATTGAAATTGAAGATCCGAAACAACGATGCTCTTTAAATCTCCTTCCAATCATTTGCACACGGTGCCCAGCCAGATTCATATCATCTTCATCCTTCACTTTCAGCTGATGATACCCTGATCGAAGATCTATCTTAGAGAACACTGCGGCTCCCTGCAATTGATCAAACAAGTCTTCGATTCTAGGAAGTGGGTATTTGTTCTTGATTGTTATCTTGTTCAACTCACGGTAATCGATGCACAATCTCATGCTTCCGTCTTTCTTTTTCACAAATAGTACTGGTGCGCCCCACGGTGAGAAACTAGGGCGAATGAATTCCTTGTCGAGAAGCCCTGAATCTGCTGTTTGATTTCTAACATCTCAGCTGGAGCTAATCGGTATGGTGCCTTAGAGATTGGCACTGTGCCTGGCATGAGATCAATCGTAAACTCCACCTCTCTATCTGGTGGAAGGCCTGTGACGTCATCTGGAAATACGTCTGGAAATTCTTTGACTACAGGTACCTCTGATATAGAAGGAGTGGGCACGTCAGGTGCTGAGATAACACTGGCCAAGAAAGCCTGACACCCCTTAGAAATTAGCCTCCTCGCCTGCATGCACGAAATCATGCGAGGGAAACTCCTCCATCTAGCTGGCTCAAATAGAAACTGCCCCATGCCCAACGGTCTGACCAACACTGATCTCTTCTGAAAATCTATCAGAACTCTATTCTTAGTCAGCCAGTCCATGCCCAAGATAATGTCGAATTCTGGCATCGGCAATAGGATTAAATCTGCATATACCAGGTGGCCATGCAGTTCTAGATCAATGTCTCTGATCACACTGGTAGCCAACAGCTCTTCCCTTGACGGGACTGTCACCGAAAAGTTCACGTCTAGGCCAATGGACTTGAGGTCCAAATGTTCAGCAAAAGTCTCCGATATGAAGGAGTGAGTGGCTCCTGAGTCTATCAGTGCAGTTGTGGATAGCCTCTTAATAAAAATGTTTCCTGAGATGCGTTAGCACGAAACAACTTATATCCCCGAAAATACTATCATTAACCTAAAGCATAATAGAACTCAACGTATCAAGGCACACAAAATTACTAGCACGCTAATAATCCCAAATAAAATTGCACATGAAAGGAAACGAAATACTGAGCTTAGGTAGAAACGTTTACCAGTCAGTAAAGTGGTGTCTGGGTCCGCCTCCTGCGCATGCATGGCGAATACCCTGCCCTGGGTTGGCTGCTTCCACTGCGGGCACTCTTTCAGCATGTGGTCGCTAGCTCCACACTTGAAGCACTTGCCTGATCCATACAAGCACTGCCCCGGATGCTGGCGGTTGCATTTAGGACACACTGGGTAAGCAACGGGCTTCGGAGGCGCCCCCTGCTGCTGAATTGGACCCTTGCCCTTTGGTGGTCCATGATACGGCTTCTTCCCTGGAGGCCCCTGATACGGTTTCTTGAACTGGGGCCTCTGATGTTGCTGCTGCTGGTGTTGCGGCGCTTGATAGGGCTTCTTGCCCTGCCTGTCAGCCTCAATATCACGCTGGTCTTGTTCCGCCGCCAACGCCCTAGATACGGCGACTGCATAAGAAGTAGGGCCAGCTACCCTCACATCATGGCGCAAGATCGGCCGCAATCCATCCATGAAATGTCTCAGTTTAGCTTGGGCATCATTCACAATGAGGGGTACGAAGTAACACCCCCTCTCAAACTTTCTGACAAAATCTGCCACGCTGCTATCCCCTGCCTCAGTGTCATAAATTCCTGGTCAGACGAGAGCGTACCTCTTCAGTGAAGTACTTGGCGTAGAACACCTCTTTGAATCCATTACACGATAGAGTCTGCAAGTTTACTGCCACTGATGCACTCTCCCACCATAGTCTAGCATCCCCTGACAGCAAGAATATAGCACATCTGACCCTGTCAGCGTCAGTCAACTCCATAAAGTCAAATATTACTTCGATGGACTTGATCCATCCATCAGCTACCATCGGGTCAGTAGTACCCGAAAACTCCTTCGGACTCATCCTCCGGAACCTCTCATATACTGCCTCTGGCCTAGGCCTCTCCTCGGGGCCTACAACAGTCTGGTTCCTCGCAAACTGTGCGAAGAATTGCGTCATACCAGCAAGCATCTGCGCCTGCATATCTGGTGGTGGTGGTGGAGGATTGGCTCTTCCCTCATCTTGAGGCCCTCTGTCCTCCTCCCTAGCTTCCTGGTTAATCATACGTCTAGGAGGCATACTGTTCCAATGAATTACCCAACACGTAAACCCCACATGCATCTACATATATCAATATTTTATGATGCACGTAAATCAAACTTAAAACATGCACATACTGAAATCATAACTTGATGCTTACTACATAACATAATGCAAAACTTTAAACTTACAGACTTGAGGTGTGACTTCGTGAGCTTCTTGCGACTGGCAGTAGGCGTAACCCTTTACAAGAACACCGCTCTGATACCAACTGTAACGTACCGTATTTTCATACTTAAAAATTTGCGGAAAAATTAAAAATTTTCTTGAGTGTAAACATCCATACGGTCGTCACTCAACATTCATAAAAAATAGATCTCAAAATCATTCGTCACCAATAAAATTTTGCTAAAAGAAACTGTCTCAAAATATTTCGCATCCAGATATTTAAAAATCAGAGTATTTTGAAACTTTGCATAAAACGTAAGCATTGCGGTCCTCGGGTCTAGCCTTCCGCTCAGTCCAAGCCTGCCCCTTGGTCGCCACCTCCTGTCTCCTCAACATAGTCACCTGCATCGATCAAGTCTAGTGAGTCTAAAGACTCAACACATATAAACTGGAATGACGAGTACTACGTAATAAAATCGCATGCACTTTAAAATAGGACATACATAACTCGAAGCATGAACTTGCATAATAAACTTGGACATACGTACGTACATAACTTGACGTGCCATCAACATAAACTTTCATAAACATGCTGCATACTTGAACATACATAACTTCATCATTTTGCGTGGAGGCATGTTTCAAAGCAAGTGACCCATAACATAATAAATGCCTGATCAGACAAACCACAGTACTGGCCTGACAGAGACGTATCCACTGCCACATACATGAGATCCCCGTTCATATTTAACGGGCTGGTTGGTCCACGTTTATAATTTAACGCTTCCCAACCTCGATCTAACCCGTTCATAATTTAACGGGCGGATTGGTCCCCGTTCATAATTTAACGCTTTCCAATCCTAAACATAATTTGGTCACAAGACATTTAGCATACCTCAAAAACTTAAAATATTTTCTTGCACGTCAAACATAATTACTTGGCGTTGAGGGATTCGTTGGACTTCGATCGGGGCCGTCGCTGCTGCACATACTAACTTGAATTTGCATACTTAACTTGCATAACTTAACGTAGAAATCATACTTACTCTCGAGTTCAATCATTACTTAGGACGTTCTAAAAATTTCCCATGACACGACCATGACAATCCTTGCACTAAACTACGACATCAAACCTCAAAGCATGCTAAAATATTTTCCCCAAAATATGCAAGACACGGAACCCCCGTGCCCAGGTTCGGCTCCGTGTCCGTGTAGGTACTGTAAAATGTGTGTGCAGAAAAGGGGAGACACGGACCTCGTGCTTAGGTCCGTGTAGGGGTCCGTGTAGACTCTGGAAAAAGGCACTCCGGAAGAACAAAGGCCCGGACCCCGTGTCGAGGTCCGGGTAAGGGTCCGTGTAGTCTCGGTTTCTTGGCACTAAGGAGGAAACAAAGGCACGGACCCCGTGTCAGGGTCCGTGTACGGGTCCGTCTACCTACTGCACGACGAGACCTACGAGAAATTTCTTACACAATGCCTATTCTCCCAATTGACACATGATGGATCAAGATTCAACACTTTGAGACCCTCCTAGGACACCATAGTTATGAGCTAAACTCGTATATACGTCCCAACATAACGAAGCCCGTCTTATCACCATACAATCTCATAAACACCGAAATTGACAACGAGCGTTTCATACGACTTCTAACAAATTCAAGTGCCTATCGACACTAACCGGTACCCCAAATACCAACCTAACAACATGCTATACATACCTAGAAGCAACAACGATCATCCGTCGATTCCCAACGAAGCCTGCAACCATAAAACTTTAAGAACACAATTTTCGTAAAAGTCGCAGTTTGAGCAGTCCCACGAAAAACGCCATAACTCACTCAATTTTCATCTAAAAATTTTTATATCAAATCGAAGGCATCGAAAAGTTCTACAATTTTCTAGCTGAAAATTTTCTCAAAATCTCTACTTAAAATTCGAAGCTTCGACCAGAACAGTAAAAACGTGTTTTAGATCTAAAAATTTTCCTTCGAAGTCAATCCCAACAATTAACCGCTCAAACAATGAACATCATACATGAGATTTAAGCATAAAACAATGCAGCACATAATATGAGTTGATCGACGCAGCAAAAGAGAGCTTATACGTGCATCACATAAACATAAATAATTTAAAAAAATGCATTTAATTAAATCATGCACCGCTAAAATCAATATAAAATTGATTAAATTATTTAATAATTAAATAAATGCATGGGTTATACGTGTACTGAATTTGGGCACTACATAACTACCCTAATTAACTCCTAATTAACTCCGCTAATTAAAACCTAATCAATACACACACACCTACACGTTTCTACACCCCCCATCTCACACACCACACCCATAAGTCAGACACATTTCTTATGCACACACACATTCTTTATTTTCATATTTTTAAGAAAATGAGTAGGGTTCTTGGAGAGTAGCAGCCACCACCCTTTGCCCTTCATCATTTCAGCAATTCTTGATCATTTTTGTTGAAAGAAAAGTGCCGCAAGTCGTTCCAGATCGTCCTCACATCCTCGCCGAGTCAGTATTGTCATTTCGTGAGTTTTAATCATCAAGGCATGTATGTTTTTTTATTTCTGCATCGATCTCGTCATAATATATTGTAATACCGAGCGCTTGCCGCTTTACCAAAAGCTGTAGCTGTTAATAATGATGCAACTCAAATCTTTTAAACCTCACAGCAGCTCAAGCACCACGGTTCGATCGCTCTACCAAGCAAGGACAATTATTGCACCCAACAATCTCCCTCCCAATAATTGCACTCCTTGCAATCAATGGGAATCGAACCCGTAACCTTGGCTCTGATACCAATTGTAGGATCGATCGCTTGTCTCTTTACCAAAAGATATAACTGGTGGTAATGGTGCAGTTTAAATCTTTTAAACAACACAACAGTTCAAGCACAACGGTTCGATCGCTCTACCAAGCAAGGACAATTATTGCACCCAACATATATGTTTTGATGTTGATTATGTATAATATCCATGTGTGATATGCAAAAGTTTGAGCAAAAATGGGTGGATCGCTTTTGAAACGATTTTTGGATCTCAAAACACGAATTATTATCATTTTAAATACTGCGACTTTTCAGTCGATGTTTTGGAAAAACTTTCAACATATAAAACGTAGTACTTTTTGATACCTTCAATTTGACGGTAAATTCGTAATTTTTGGATAAGAAATGAGTGAGTTACAACCATTTTCATGGGACTGCTCAAACTGCACTTTTCTGAAAATACGTTCTTAATGTGTTCTTGAAGTTTTGGTTCCAGGCTTCGTTGGGATCTCCTGAATCCTTGCTGGTGTTGTTAGGGCAGCATGTCCAGAATGTTCCAACAAAGCCCTCGACGTTTTTAAGAATGTTCGACGTGCAAAAGAAAATATTTTATGTTTTTGAGGTATACTAAATGTCTTGTGGTCAATTATGAACGGGTTTTGAAGTCGGTGAACGTGGCCTAGGACCTCTCGACCCCGGTAAAACATGACCAGGTTTAGATCAGGATTGGAAAGCGGTAAAGCAACCAGGGACCAATCCACCCGTTAAAGCATGAACGGAGATCTCATGTATGTGGTAGTAGACTTTCCCTGTCAGCCCAGTACTGTGGTTTAGTCTGATCAGACACATTATGTATGGGTCACTTGTTTGAAACATATCTCTATGACAAATGATGAAGTTATACGTGTTCCAGTATGTAAGATGCAAGTATGTTTATGAAAAGTTTTACGATGATGGAACGTCTACGTTTATGTTATTACGTTCAAGTTTCAAGTATGTACGCTCTACTTTAAAGATGCATGTGGTTTTATTATGCATTACTTGTTATCTCCAGTTTATACATGTTAAGTCTTTAGACTCACTAGACTTGATCGATGCAGGTGAGAACGAGTATGAGGAGACGAGGGGTGGGGACCAGTGAGCCGGATCGGTCTGTGCAGGAGGCTAAACCCGAGGACCACCCATGTTTTTAAGAATATTTTTATGCATGTTGTTTCAAATACTCTGATTTCACGTTACTATTTATGAGATTTTAAACAAATATGTTTAGCAAATTTTATTTGGGATCTTTTTGTTGCAACTATTTTGGATGAACATTTTATTTTAATCGAAATTTGAAGATTTATCTCTTATTTAAGACAATTTTTATTTTTTGGAAAATTTCAAGTATTTCAAAATTACGGTACGTTTCACCAGGACTCGAGCACCAGGGGCTGGGAGGAGTCCTAGCCACCCGAGAGTTTCAGCAAAGGGTAGCGCTTCTGTGCAGCAGCTTGTGCAGGTTTGGTTGGCTCGGTCTGGGCTTGGTCTGGGCTTGCTCTCTGCATGGTCCAAGGAAGGTTAGGGTCATGAGAGGTCAAGTGGTTAAGGGCTGGAAGGGTCCTAGACTAGGTGGGAGTCCTATGGCTCAAGGGTAACGCACCACAACACATGCAGGTTTTTGGGTCAAGTTCCAGAAGGTTTTTGAGCGGGCCAAGCTGGGTTTTGGGCTGGGCTTGGTCACTGGGGTCCCTAGGTGGGTTGGCTCGGGTTTGGCTTGAGGTGGCTCAGGCGTGGCTCGAGTAAATTGAGAGATGGCTCGAGTGGTTCGGTAATGTGTTTATTTCAAAAATTAAAAGGCTAAAAATGAATCCATGGGTCCACGGGTGTGGCTCATGACTTGGAAAGATAGAATAAATAATAAAAATGCTATATTTAAAGTTTGGGATCAAAATAACGAGTTTTGGATTTATCTGGGATTTTATCGCTGCACGATACGTTAATTAAGGAATTAATTGAAACACCTAGTTTTATGCTTAATAAAATTATGAAAAATTATTTTTAAGCTCAATTAATTATTAAAAGTCTAATTTTTTAATTTGGGAATTTTATATTAAGTGTTGGTTTAATTGGGGATTAAAACGCAGTAATACGCCTTATTTAAAGATTAATTTAAAAATCATTGAGTTTAGCCAAATAAAAATATGAGAAAATTCATTAAATAATTATTAGGGACATGTTAGAGTCAAAAGAATTAAGAAAAAGTCAAAAACTTGAAATTTTACGTCTAAAGGTAAAACGATCTTTTTACACCTAGAAAAATGTAAACATCATGACAGTGTCCTGAATGCTGTTTTATATGCTAATATGATCATTTTCAATGATTTTGGATGTTTACGAATTTTTATATGTTAAAACGTTTATTTTAATTGTTTACAGATTTTAATCTGTTAAAATGTTTATTCCAAAATGTTTATGGATGTTTATGATTTTTAATATGTTAAATTATGATTTTTTAATGTTTACGGATTATTATGATTTAATATTGTCATTTAAAATATATGTTGCATGATTGGTTTAAAATAAAAACGTTATATGCATGTTTAAATTTTATTAAGTGATGAGAATATAAAACGTTGAAGGAAATGAAGTAATTGAGACTAAATATGTTGGAGATATCGTGAGGGTTATGGTCTCAGTGGGAGCCCGACGATCGTGTTTCCATTGATACGAATACGAATACGAATATTTTAGTACATTGGCCAAGGCCCAGTTGACCGGTGAGAGTGTTGCTGGTGTCTCCACCGCCCAGTACTGTGGTTTCTCTAGATGGATCCATTTGTTAGAGTAGGTGCCCGCCGAGCCAACTGTTGGCCGAGTGTTCACAATGAAACTCTATGTATAAACAATCTTTATTTTAATTATATTTAAAATTATTGTTTTGACACATCTTTATCTGTATACCCATGCATGTTGCATAGATAAAGTCCTTGAATATACAAATAATAGAAAGAATATGAGATACTCATTTGATGAGTATCGTGAAAGTTATATTTGGAATACTGTATATTCTAAACAGTTCCTAGTCGATTCAACCACCGCTAAGAAGGATAAAGGCCGCTCGTGTTCGAGACTAGTATCTGCGATGTGAGCGCCATGTTTCATTGGTAGGGGACATTGTGATGTCCGAACATGCAGATAGGTGCTCCTTGTAGTGTGCACTGAACAACCCTCAATAAAAGACTTTCCAAGTGGCTCTCACTTATCGAGTGGAAACATCCTAGTTTATGGTTGTACACCATTAGTACTTATGACATGGGACAACATTGAGACTCTATATAATAGCATTGCACTTTGACTTGTTTACCGACTCTCGTGGGGTCATCAGTTGGCAAGGTTTGGTGTTCTGCCGAAACATATAGGAGTCGATGCATTGTAGTCGGGGATTCACCGCCTACGTTCGGGTATGGATATCCTATGTGTATGTATAATGAAATCTTTGATCAGAGTGTTGGTGGTAATTATGAAATGGGTTTCATAGATTACATCATCGATTCAACTACGACATTACACATAGTATCGATTCATTGACAACTCTCGATATACTAATAGTTGTCGAATCGGTCGGGATATATGAGATGAAGGGACCGTACTGTACGCTAACCATAATTGAATGGTTCTTGCAGACACTATCATTTGATACCTAGGGAATCATGTAAGCGATGCTGCTAGGCGTTTAACATGATTGGTTGGGAACTATCAGACTTGAGTTCTGACGTTCTTATTATCAAGGAGTTGATAAGTAAAAATGGAGCAATTGGGTATGCTCATATAAGGACATGTTTAGTCCCGAATCACATGGAGATGTGAACCCACAGCTAGTTGTATCAATGAACCATTGAGGATCACACAAGTGCTAACTTTTTAGATCATGTTGAGAAGTAAAATAGTTCAATGTGTTGAACGGCTTATAAAGGAGTTTATAAGCATAAGAAAAAAATTAGAATTATGACTTCTATGAGAGAAATGTAACTTTTAATTTATGGAAGTGTTCATAAATTAAATGTTGGCCAAATAAATAATGTATTTGAAAATTGTGATTTTCATAAATATTATTATGGACTAAATTAAATTAATTCAAGTGTTGAATTAATTAAACACTAGTGGGCCTAGTAGAGGCCAAATAATTAAATTAATTCAAGTGTTGAATTAATTAAATCATATTGGGTCTTGTAGAGCCCAATAAGAAATAATTATTCAACTAGTGGGCTTGAGTAAAATCAAGTAAAGTTTAAATTGTCTCAAATGCGTTTGTGATATTTAAATAAAAGTCCATTGGATTTGTGATTGTTACAAACCCAAATAGAAAAGTATACAAGGGAGTTGAAGGGTTGGAGGCAACTTTTTCATTAAACAATGCATGGCATGCTCATGCACTTTATCACTTTTTCAAAGACCAAGAAAAGTTTACTCCTTCTCTCCTACACATGCCATGGCTGATATTTTACTACACAATTCTCCTCATTTTTCTTCTTCGTTTTTTTAGGAAAGCTTAGTCTTCTGAAGGAAAAATGCTCTAATTTTTCTAGTGCAAAATTAGAATGGTTTTACCTTGTTGGTGGTGGGCTTGATTATTGAGCAAGTAGTGCTCATTGGAAGCTTGTAGATTGTCTTGCCATTGAAGAGCTTAGTTGTGACGTTCCGAAAATTTGAGATCCACATGAACCACGTGCGTGCAAGTTATTAAATTCCTATGTATTTTATTAAATGGTTTTAATGCATGCTTAATTCATTGATTTGGGTTTTAGTTCACGATTTAAGAATTTGCATTATTTTAATATTTATGTTTAATTGATGCACGTTAAAATGCTTTTCGAGTTTCATGTTTCAGGCGATTATTCGATGCGGATCGAGGAAAAATGACCGGCGATGATTTTTGGAAAATTTTATTGCGGCATTTTATTTTAAGTTAAGAATGGAGCATTTTAAATGATTTATTTAGTTTTTAGTATTTTAAAAGCCTAATTTAATTATTAGGTAATTTTATGAATTTAAACTTTTAGAGATATGACACTTATGCATTTTAATTAAGAGATTTTGTTAAAGTTAGAGGTGTGTTAGTATTTTTAATTAGTTGTTAATTACTAATTAAGAAATTTATTTTCCTAGTTAAACTTCCCTAATCCCCTCCCCACTACCAAACTCACGCACACCCCTCTAAACACACACACATCCACGTTAAAACACACAACACACACATACACATTTCACATTCATATTTTTAGAGGAAAACCTAGGGTTCTAAAGCAAGAGCAGCAGCCGCCCCTCCTCTAAATATTTCCAGCAAATTTAGTGAGTTTTATTTCAAGAAATCGTGCCACGTTCATCCCAGTTCAACCCTCACATCCATCCCGTTTCGGTGTCGTCATTCGATAACGTTAAAGATTTAAAGACATGTATATTCTATTTTTCTTGCGTCGATCATGTCATAGTATGTGTTACGTTGTTTTTATACGTAAAAATACATGTGTGAAGTGTAAAATTTGAGCGGTAATTGTTTAGATCGCATTTTGAACGTTTCTGGATGTGAAAATCTCATTTTTACTGTTCTTTTAAAAACTACGATTTTGTGGTCGCGATTTTGAGAAAACTTTCAACATGAAAATCGTAGAACTTTTCAATACCTTCGATTTGATATAAAATTCGAAGTATTTGGATAAAAAATTTAGTGAGTTATAGTGATTTTCGTGGGACTGCTCAAACTGCATTTTCTGAAAATGTGTTATTGATGTGTTCTTGACGTTTTTGAGTTGCAGGCTTCGTTGGGAACAATTGGTGGATCGCTGCTGCGTTTGGGTATTGTGAGTATGACATTGGGATAAATTTTTGTGTTTAGTCTTGTGTAGGTAGGCACTTGGTTGCGTTAGAAGTCGTAGGAAGTATTTTGGTGTCCAAATTCATGTTAGGGATTATGTTACGTAGTTGTTGTTAGTTATCGTTTTTGGGGACTTTTGTTTGAGTTGAATCCCAGACATAGAGTCCTAGGATGAGTCTCGATAGATTGGTTCTTGATTCATATAATTTAGTAGGAGTTTTAAGCTTCGAGTCGCGGAGTCCAGAAGACTCGGCGCCCGAGCGGTAATATTTAACCGCTCGAGCGCCACTCGTTCTGTCCGAGTATTTTCCCCAGAAGGCTCGGCGCTCGAGCGGTAATTTATTACCGCCCGAGCGCAGACCCTGGCGTGCGAGCGGTAAGGTTTTACCGCCCGAGCGCGGCCCCGTCTGTAAAAATATTTTGTTCTTTCTTCTTTTCAAGTTCTGTAGTGAGAGTTCATGTCTTTTATTTTTTGGTAAATGTTCACACATCATTTTAAAGATTGTTCGGGGTGCGATGTCATGGGTTAGTACGGCGATTTAACGAGGTCAAGTCCCGAGTGATCTAGAATGTTATAAGCTATATATTTAATTCGGTGGTGAGCAAGAATACCTACGTCTAAGTATGCAAGTTAAGTGTTGAAATTCATGTTAGTATGTGCAGCAGTGGCCCAAGCGAGATCCAACGAATCCCTCAACGCCAAGTAAGTATGTTTGACATGCAGAAAAAAATATTTTAAGTTTTGAGGTACGCTAAAAGTCTTGTGACCAAATTATGTTTAGGATTGGAAAGCGTTAAATTATGAACGGGGATCTCGTGTATGTGGCTGTGGATTCATCCCTGTAAGCCCAGTACTGTGGTTTAGTCTGATGAGGCGATTATGTTATGGGTCACTTGCATTGAAACATATCTCTATGCAAAATGATGAAGTTATGTATGTTCAAGTATGTTCAAGTACGAAGCATGTTTAAGAAAAGTTTATGTTGATGGCACGTCTAAGTAGGTATGTACGTATGTTCAGATTTTGATATGCAAGTTCAAGTTTTAAGTATGCATGTCCTATTTTAAAGTTGCATGTGATTTTATATGTATTACTTGTTACTTCCAGTTTATACGTGTTGAGTCTTTAGACTCACTAGACTTGATCGATGCAGGTGAGGATGTTTATGAGGAGGATGGAGGTGGGGACCAAGGAGCAGGCTTGGATTGAGCGGGAGGCTAAACCCGAGGACCGCCCATGTTTTTGAAATTTTTATGAAATGCTCAAATACTTTTCTTTTATGTTTTGATTTATGGTGTTTTGAACAAGTATTTTCTTTAGCAAACTTTGTATCTGATCACAATTTGAAAGTTTATTTTATATTTAAGAAATTTTTTAATTCTTTCGTAAATTTTGAGTAGAAAAAGTACGGTACGTTACAGTTGGTTTCAGAACAGTGTTCTTGTAAAGGGTTACGTCTACTGCCAGTTGCGAGAAGCTCACGAAGTCACACCTCAAGTCTGTAAGTTTTAAGGTTTTAAATTATTTCATGTATTAAGCATTCAAGTCATGATTTCAGCATGTGCATGTTTTAATGCAATCACCTGTATGTTTACATGACATATGTTTTAGAGTACATGTTTATCTGTCGTTATGAATTGAGATTGAATCCTTAAAACTTTTATGCATGTTACGACATGAAATGATAAATTATTTAATTTTCTTGCATGCTGGTGTGGTGGAATTGGACATGAGTAAGAATTTTGCTTTTGGGCGTTAGGAAAAGTCGGAAATGATTTGTCTATATTAATTTTTGGTTAGTAAAACTGATGTTATACTTGTGGATCATAAGTTAAATTTGACAATTATAAATGCTTTTGGGACTTGTAAATTTTCTAAGAAACTACTGATGGTTCGTGGTTGCTAGCTGAGTTGCTTTTTGGGAACTCCATGTAAGGATTAATGATTCGGGACTACGACGATCTTTGGAAGTATACAAAGCGTAGAATTTATTTAGGTTCATGCTCCCCCTAGTTGGATTTAAGGATTGAATTGCACGAATTCAGGACTTTAAGGACCTAATTGTAAGAACCAATAATTTTAGAACCTAAGTGCAAAAAAAAATTCTAAGGGACTATTTTCGAATTTACCAAAGTTTGGGAATAAATTCCGAGTTTTGAGAATTTTAAGGTTTAAGGAGGCAAAAATCGAAAATTTTATTGGGGATCGGAAATGCAAATTTCATGTGGTTGTAGGGCCAAAAATGGTAATTCTCGAGGACTCTAAGGGTCAAATTGAAATTCCGAAATTTTTGATGATTAAATTCGAACTTGGAGGACACTTGGGTTAAATAAGTAATTTTTCAAGGTTATGGAATTGATTTTGGGTTTAATAAGTTTAAAATTATTGAACTTTATGATACGGAGAACCTATAAAATGGAGTTAGGAACGCCAAGAATCTATAGGTGACTATGGAATTTTCGAAATAAAAAAAATTGGATAATTTTCGAGGGAATTAAGAATTAATGTTGTTATCTTAAAAAAATTGAGGGACTAGTTTAGCAGTAAGTGAGAATTGAATGGTTTAAATGATAGGAATTTTAGATGATTTGGGCCTGAAGGATATTTAGAACCTTTAGATATCTCGGTTATAATGTTATGACGAATGGTAAACAAGGACATTGTAGGATGAATCAATTTCGGGCTTGAAAATTTAAGCGTTAGTGAAGTAACGTTGTGGCAAATTAAGAATTTAATGTGATGATCATTTAAGGTAAAGTTGATCAGTTAATTAAGTTATTAGAGTAGACATTGAGATAACGAATTGTTGGGCACCTAAGTTTGAGGTGTCATAATTTTTAGTCATGATCTTAACATTTAGTACTATATTTTTGTTGAATTTGATTCTTCTAGAAAGTGGGATATGAATGATGGTTAGGTTACTCGATAGATGCATGTAAGGATTGAGGTAGACACCTTGTCTTGAGGAATTTTTGTAATCCATTAAGCAACTTGGGAATAAGTGAATGTGTGTGTTTGGAATTATGTTATCCAAAACTATTTGGGTTGCGTAAGTTTGAATTGCAAATGTACGGAAATGTGGGTTCATACGGAAATTTTGGGTGAAATAAACACGAAAAAGAATCAGTTGTATCCAACATAGGCTACCAATGGACGAATATTAAGATTTTCATTGAGTAAGAAATCTAAAATCTTGAAATGGGGATTCTAGAATTCTATGGGTTAAAAGTGAAGTTGATTGATTAGAGTTAATCCATCATTAACAAAGGAAACAATTTAAGTTTTATACGCTAGAATTAATTAAGTATTGAGGATATGTCAAAGTGTGACATTCGTTCCAATGAGGAAGGTCCAAGTGTCTTAGGCCTCAAATATATTGTAATTGGGAAGAGAAAAGTTTAAACATGTATAATCGATATTGTATATTTTGGGGTTTTATGGATTGATGGTACTCGAAATTTAAGATTAACAACAATTTTATATTTGGGATGTACATGTAAATAGCTAAGTTACGTAATTTTGGTGTCGTAAGGTAAAGACTCGATTCAAGGATCGTAGGTCGATATTATTACGGGTTAAGATAAGGTTTAACTTTTGAGTGTAGTACCAAGGATAGAAGTTGATCATTAACTTTTGGTGCTAAGATTCATTAGGTTGAAGTGCATAAATGATAATGTAATAGATCGATGAACATTACGGGTATAATATAAGGAAAGTAAAATACGATAAGTTTGAACCTCCATTTCTAATATTGTGAATGGTGAGAAAAGTCAGAAGTCGAGATCATAGTAAAACAAAACTAAGTCACCCTAAGTCGCTTTAAGTTGTGATTCGCGAACGAGGTTTTTGATAGGCAATTTAATTAGGATTGAAGAGCCGTAAGGACAGCCTAGGATTTTAATTTTTTTATCAGAGTAGCGCAGCAGCAGCGTATATTGTTGGGATACTAGAGTTAAGAATCTAACTTTTGGATTATCAAGGATAAGCGAATTTCGGGGACGAAATTCGCTTTAAGGGAGATAGATTGTGATGTCCTGAAAATTTGAGATCCACATAAACCACGTGCGTGCAAGTTATTAAATTCCTTATGCATTTTATTAAATGGTTTTAATGCATGCTTAATTCATTGATTTGGGTTTTAGTTCACGATTTAAGAATTTGCATTATTTTAATATTTATGTTTAATTGATGCACGTTAAAATGCTTTTCAAGTTCCATGTTTCAGGCGATTATTCGATGCGGGATCAAGGAAAATGACCGGCGACGATTTTTGGCAAATTTTATTGCGGCATTTTATTTTAAGTTAAGAATGGAGCATTTTAAATGATTGATTTAATTTTTAGCATTTTAAAATCCTAATTTAATTATTAGGTAATTTTATGATTTTAAACTTTTAGAGATATGACATTTGTGCATTTTAATTAAGAGATTTTGTTAAAGTTAGAGGTGTGTTAGTATTTTTAATTAGTTGTTAATTACTAATTAAGAAATTTATTTTTCCTAATTAAACTTCCCTAATCCCCTCCCCACTACCAAACTCACGCACACCCCTCTAAACACACACACATCCACGTTAAAACACACAACACACACATACACATTTCACATTCATATTTTTAGAGGAAAACTTAGGGTTCTAAAGCAAGAGCAGCAGCCGCCCCTCCTCTAAATATTTCCAGCAAATTTAGTGAGTTTATTTTAAGAAATCGTGCCACGTTCATCCCAGTTCAACCCTCCCGTTTCGGTGTCGTCATTCGATAACGTTAAAGATTTTAAGGCACGTATATTCTATTTTTCCTGCGTCGATCATGTCATAGTATGTGTTACATTGTTTTTATACGTAAAAATACATGTGTGAAGTGTAAAGTTTGAGGGGTAATTGTTTAGATCGCATTTTGAACGTTTCTGGATGTGAAAATCTCGTTTTTACTGTTCTTTTAAAAACTGCGATTTTTTGGTCTCGATTTTGAGAAAACTTTCAACATGAAAATCGTAGAACTTTTCAATACCTTCAATTTGATATAAACTTCGAAGTATTTGGATAAAAAATTAAGTGAGTTATAGTGATTTTCGTGGGACTGCTCAAACTGCGTTTTCTGAAAATGTGTTCTTGATGTGTTCTTGACGTTTTTGAGTTGCAGGCTTCGTTGGGAACCATTGGTGGATCGCTGCTACGTTTGGGTATTGTGAGTATGACATTGGGATAAATTTTTGTGCTTAGTCTTGTGTCGGTAGGCACTTGGTTGCGTCAGAAGTCGTAGGAAGTATTTTGGTGTCCAAATTCATGTCTTGGATTATGTTGCATAGTTGTTGTTAGTCATCGTTTTTGGGGACTTTTGTTTGAGTTGAATCCCTGACATAGCGTCCTAGGATGAGTCTCGATAGATTGGTTCATGATTCATATAATTCAGTAGGAGTTTTAAGCTTCGAGTCGCGGAGTCCAGAAGACTCGGCGCCCGAGCGATAATATTTAACTGCTCGAGCGCCACTCGTTCTGTCCGAGTATTTTCCCCAGAAGGCTTGGTGGTCGATCGGTAATTTATTACCGCCCGAGCGCAGACCCTGGCATGCGAGCGGTAAGGTTTTACCGCCCGAGCGCAGCCCCATCTGTAAAAATATTTTGTTCTTTCTTCTTTTCAAGTTCTGTAGTGAGAGTTCATGTCTTTTATTTTTTGGTAAATGTTCACACATCATTTTAAAGATTGTTCGGGGTGCGATGTCATGGGTTAGTACGACGATTTAACGAGGTCAAGTCCCGAGTGATCTAGAATGTTATAAGCTATCTATTTAATTCGGTGGTGAGCAAGAATACCTACGTCTAAGTATGCAAGTTAAATGTTGAAATTCATGTTAGTATGTGCAGCAGTGGCCCAAGCGAGATCCAACGAATCCCTCAACGCCAAGTAAGTATGTTTGACGTGCAGAAAAAAATATTTTAAGTTTTTGAGGTATGCTAAATGTCATGTGACAAAATTATGTTTAGGATTGGAAAGCGTTAAATCATGAACGAGGACCAATCCGCCGTTAAATTATGAATGGGTTTAGATCGAGATTGGAAAGCGTTAAATTATGAACGAGGACCAATCAGCCCGTTAAATTATGAACGTGGATCTCATGTATGTGGTAGTGGATTCATCCCTGTAAGCCTAGTACTGTGGTTTAGTCTGATGAGGCGATTATGTTATGGGTCACTTGCATTGAAACATATCTCTATGCAAAATGATGAAGTTATGTATGTTCAAATATGTTCAAGTATGAAGCATGTTTAAGAAAAGTTTATGTTGATGGCACGTCTAAGTAGGTATGTACGTATGTTCAGGTTTTGATATGCAAGTTCAAGTTTTAAGTATGCATGTCCTATTTTAAAGTTGCATGTGATTTTATATGTAATACTTGTTACTTCCAGTTTATACGTGTTGAGTCTTTAGACTCACTAGACTTGATCGATGCAGGTGAGGATGTTTATGAGGAGGATGGAGGTGGGGACCAAGGAGCAGGCTTGGATTGAGCGGGAGGCTAAACCCGAGGACCGCCCATGTTTTTGAAATTTTTATGAAATGCTCAAATACTTTTATTTTATGTTTTGATTTATGGTGTTTTGAACAAGTATTTTCTTTAGCAAACTTTGTATCTGATCACAATTTGAAAGTTTATTTTATATTTAAGAAATTTTTTAATTCTTTCGTAAATTTTGAGTAGAAAAGTTCGGTGCGTTACAGTTGGTTTCAGAGCAGTGTTCTTGTAAAGGGTTACGTCTACTGCCAGTTGCGAGAAGCTCACGAAGTCACACCTCAAGTCTGTAAGTTTTAAGGTTTTAAATTATTTCATGTATTAAGCATTCAAGTCATGATTTCAGCATGTGCATGTTTTAATGCAATCACCTGTATGTTTACATGACATATGTTTTAGAGTACATGTTTATCTGTCGTTATGAATTGAGATTGGATCCTTAAAACTTTTATGCATGTTACGACATGAAATGATAAATTATTTAATTTTCTTGCATGCTGGTGTGGTGGAATTGGACATGAGTAAGAATTTTGCTTTTGGGCGTTAGGAAAAGTCGGAAATGATTTGTCTATATTAATTTTTGGTTAGTAAAACTGATGTTATACTTGTGGATCATAAGTTAAATTTGACAATTATGAATGCTTTTGGGACTTGTAGATTTTCTAAAAAACTACTGATGGTTCGTGGTTGCTAGCTGAGTTGCTTTTTGGGAACTCCATGTAAGGATTAATGATTCGGGACTACGACGATCTTTGGAAGTATAAAAAGCGTAGAATTTATTTAGGATGCATGCATTGAATTGCACGAATTGAGGACTTTAAGGACCTAATTGTAATAACCATTAATTTGAGGACCTAAGTGCAAAAAAAAATTCTAAGGGACTATTTTCGAATTTACCAAAGTTTGGGAATAAATTCCGAGTTTTGAGAATTTTAAGGTTTAATGAGGAAAAAATCGAAATTTTATTGGGGACCGGAAATGCAAATTTCATGTGGTTGTAGGGCCAAAAATGGTAATTCTCGAGGACTCTAAGGGTCAAATTGCAAATTCCGAAATTTTTGATGATTAAATTCGAACTTGGAGGACACTTGGGTTAAATAAGTAATTTTTCAAGGTTATGGAAATTGATTTTGGGTTTAATAAGTTTAAAATTATTGAAGTTTATGATAATGAGAACCTATAAAATGTTGTTAGGAACGCCAAGAATCTATGGGTAACTATGGAATTTTCGAAATAAAAAAAATTGGATAATTTTCGAGGGAATTAAGAATTAATGTTGTTATCTTAAAAAAATTGAGGGACTAGTTTAGCAGTAAGTGAGAATTGAATGGTTTAAATGATAGGAATTTTAGATGATTTGGGCCTGAAGGATATTTAGGACCTTTAATTTAGATATCTGGGTTATAATGTTATGACGAATGGTAAACAAGGACATTGTAGGATGAATCAATTTCGAGCTTGAAAATTTAAGCGTTAGTGAAATAACATTGTGGCAAATTAAGAATTTAACGTGATGATGATTTAAGGTAAAGTTGACCAGTTAGTTAAGTTATTAGAGTAGACATTGAGATAACGAATTGTTGGGCATTTAAGTTTGAGGTATCATAAGTTTTAGTCATGATCTTAACATTTAGTACTATATTTTTGTTGGAATTTGATTCTTCTAGAAAGTGGGATATGATTGATGGTTAGGTTACTCGATAGATGAATGTAAGGATTGAGGTAGACACCTTGTCTTGAGGAATTTTTGTAATCCATTAAGCAACTTGGGAATAAGTGAATGTGTGTGTTTGGAATTATGTTATCCAAAACTATTTGGGTTGCGTAAGTTTTAATTGCAAATGTACGGAAATGTGGGTTCATATGGAAATTTTGGGTGAAATAAACACGAAAAAGAATCAGTTGTATCCAACATAGGCTACCAATGGACGAATATTAAGATTTTCATTGAGTAAAAAATCTAAAATCTTGAAATGGGGATTCTAGAATTCTATGGGTTACAAGTGAAGTTGATTGATTAGAGTTAATCCATCATTAACAAAGGAAACAATTTAAGTTTTATACGCTAGAATTAATTAAGTATTGAGGATATGTCAAAGTGTGACATTCATTCCAATGAGGAAGGTCCAAGTGTCTTAGGCCTCAAATATATTGTAATTGGGAAGAGAAAAGTTTAAGCATGTGATTGATGCTAGAAAGTTTTTATTATTTAAGGAGATAATCGATATTGTATATTTTGGGGTTTTATGGATTAATGGTACTCGAAATTTAAGATTAGCAACAATTTTATTTTTGGGATGTACTTGTAAATAGCTAAGCTACGTAATTTTGGTGTCGTAAGGTAAAGACTCGATTCAAGGATCGTAGGTCGATATTATTACGGGTTAAGATAAGGTTTAACTTTTGAGTGTAGTACCAAGGATATAAGTTGATCATTAACTTTTGGTGCTAAGATTCATTAGGTTGAAGTGCGTAAATGATAATGTAATAGATCGATGAACATTACAGGTATAATATAAGGAAAGTAAAATACGATAAGTTTGAACCTCCATTTCTAATATTGGGAATGGTGAGAAAAGTCAGAAAAGTCGAGATCATAGTAAAGCAAAACTAAGTCACCCTAAGTCGCTTTAAGTTGTGATTCGCGAACGAGATCTTTGATAGGCAATTTAATTAGGATTGAAGAGCCGTAAGGACAGCCTATGATTTAAATTTTTTTTATCAGAATAGCGCAGCAGCAGCGTATATTGGTGGGATACTAGAGTTAAGAATCTAACTTTTGGATTATCAAGTATAAGCGAATTTCGGGGAATTTTATTGCGGCATTTTATTTTAAGTTGAGAATGGAGCATTTTAAATGATTTATTTAGTTTTTAGTATTTTAAAAGCCTTAATTATTAGGTAATTTTATGATTTTAAAATTTTAGAGATATGACACTTATGCATTTTAATTAAGAGATTTTGTTAAAGTTAGAGGTGTGTTAATATTTTTAATTAGTTGTTAATTACTAATTAAGAAATTTATTTTCCTAGTTAAACTTCCCTAATCCCCTCCTCACTACCAAACTCACGCACACCCCTCTAAACACACACACATCCATGTTAAAACACACAACACACACATACACATTTCACATTCATATTTTTAGAGGAAAACCTAGGGTTCTAAAGCAAGAGCAGCAGCCGCCCTTCCTCTAAATATTTCCAGCAAATTTAGTGAGTTTTATTTCATGAAATCGTGCCACGTTCATCCCGGTTCAACCCTCGCATCCATCCTACTTCAGTGTCGTCATTCGAAAACGTTAAAGATTTAAAAGCACGTATATTTTATTTTTCCTGTGTCGATCATGTCATAGTATATGTTGTGTTGTTTTATGCGTAAAAATACATGTGTGAAGTGTAAAGTTTGAGCGGTAATTGTTTAGATCGCATTTTGAACGTTTCTGGATGTGAAAATCTCGTTTTTATTGTTCTTTTAAAAACTGCGATTTGTCGGTGGAGATTTTTAGAAAAATTTCAACATGAAAATCGTAGAAATTTTCGATACCTTCGATTTGATATAAAATTCGAAGTATTTGGATAAACAATTGAGTGAGTTATGGTGAGTTTCATGGGAGTGCTCAAACTGCGTTTTCTGAAAATGTGTTATTTATGTGTTCTTGAAGTTTTTGAGTTGCAGGCTTCGTTGGGAACCATTGGTGGATCGCTGCTGCGTTTGGGTATTGTGAGTATGACATTGGGATAAATTTTGGTGCTTAGTCTTGTGTCGGTAGGCACTTGGTTGCGTTAGAATTCGTAGGAAGTATTTTGGTGTCAAAATTCATTTTAGGGATTATGTTGCGTAGTTGTTGTGAGTCGTCGTTTTTGGGGGCTTTTGTTTGAGTAGAATCCCTGTCATAGCGTCCTAAGATGAGTCTTGATAGATTGGTTCATGATTCATATAATTGAGTAGGAGTTTTAAGCTTCGTGTCGCGGAGTCCAGAAGACTCGGTGCCCGAGCGGTAATATTTTACCGCTCGAGCGCCACTCGCTCTGTTCGAGTATTTTCCCCAGAAGGCTCGGTGCTCGAGTGGTAATTTATTACAGCCCGAGCGCGGACCCTGGCGCGCGTGCTGTATTGTTTTACCACCCGAGCGCGGCCCCATCTGTAAAAATATTTTGTTCTTTCTTCTTTTCAAGTTCTATAGTGAGTTCATGTCTTTTATTTTTTGGTAAATGTTCACACATCATTTTAGAGATTGTTCGGGGTCGATGTCATGGGTTAGTACGACGATTTAATGAGGTCAAGTCCCGAGTGATCTAGAATGTTATAAGCTAACTATTTAATTCGGTGGTGAGCAAGAATACATACGTCTTAGTATGCAAGTTAAGTGTTGAAATTCATGTTATTATGTGTAGCAGTGGCCCCAAGCGAGATCTAACGAATCCCTCAACGCTAAGTAAGTATGTTTGACGTGCATAAAAAAATATTTTAAGTTTTTGAGGTATGTTAAATGTCTTGTGACAAAATTATGTTTAGGATTGGAAAGCGTTAAATTATGAACGGAGACCAATCCATCCGTTAAATTATGAACGGGTTTAGATCGAGATTGGAAAGCGTTAAATTATGAACGGGGACCAATCAGCCCGTTAAACTATGAACGGGGATCTCATGTATGTGGCAGTGGATTCGTCCCTGCCAGCCCAGTACTGTGGTTTAGTCTGATCAGGCGATTATGTTATGGGTCACTTGCATGGAAATATATATCTTCGCAAAATGATGAAGTTATGTATGCTCAATTATGTTCAAATATGCAAGCATGTTTAAGAAAAGTTTATGTTGATGGCACGTCTAAGTAGGTACGTACGTATGTTCAGGTTTTGATATGCAAGTTCAAGTTTTAAGTATGTAAGTCCTATTTTAAAGTTGCATGTGATTTTATTATGTAGTAATTTTTACTTCCAGTTTAGACGTGTTGAGTCTTTAGACTCACTAGACTTGATCGATGCAGGTGAGGATGTTTATGAGGAGGCTGGAGGTGGGGACCAAGGAGCAGGCTTGGACTGAGCGGGAGACAAA
Organism: Primulina eburnea; assembly: GCF_022965805.1. Lineage (NCBI taxonomy): Eukaryota > Viridiplantae > Streptophyta > Magnoliopsida > Lamiales > Gesneriaceae > Primulina > Primulina eburnea. Next base: position 261,548 of record NW_027331355.1, read on the forward strand.
ACCCGAGGACCGCCCATGTTTTTGAAATTTTTATGAAATGCTCAAATTCTTTGATTTTATGTTTCGATTTATGATGTTTTGAACAAGTATTTTCTTTAGCAAACTTTTTATCTAATCACAATTTGAAAGGTTATTTTATATTTAAGAAAAATTTGAATTCTTCCACAAATTTTGAGTAGTAAATGTACGGTACGTTACATTATTTGTTTGACAATTAAGTTGGAGCCATCATCAATCTTTTAAGATTGATAGGTAAAATTTTTTTAAAACACTATATGAATGTCATTTTGTGTTTTATTGTATTTGCTACACATCTTAGTGTTAGGGTGCTCGGTTTTTCATGTGTGAAAAATATTTTGAAACTTCCGTTGTCGGGCACCTTAATCGATCCCCTTTCACCATCGCCCAATACAATTAAGAATATGAGTCACAATTATCGATCTGAATTCAACGAAAGGAATATGAATATGAATAAGAATATGTTGATACAAATATGGATACGGATATGAATATGAACGTGGATATGGATATGATTATGAATATGTGTATGCATCATGAAAATGTTTTTATTTAAAGTTTATGCATCTTGAAAATGTTTATGAAAATGTTATTGTTTAAAGTTTATGCATCTTCATGAAAACGATATTTTAAGTACAAGTATTTTTCACGGTCATGTGATCTGTATATATAGTACTTTTTATCAAAAATATGATGTGTTGAGTCTTTAGACTTACTAGGTGTGATTGATGCAGATGGTATTGATTATGAATATGATAATCGAGGTCTTGATGGTTGACTTTGCTGGAATGAAGGTGCACATAAACCGAGGACTGACGTTAGTTTTCCGCACTTGTTATGATTCATGATTTTAAGTTATGTTAAAGATATTTTTACGACTTTTATTTATGTTATAAGAGATTTTTGAAAGGTTATAGTATGAGCTATACTTTTCAAATAATGTTTTTAGGTTTGTAAAACGTTTGACGATCTTATGATTCAAAATATTTTCCCTTGGATTTTTAAATCTTAGTTGGATATTTATTTTTAAAATGGTGACAACATATTTTAAAATATTTATATATATGTAAATTTGAATTATGGATATTAAGAAAAAAATTTCTAGCACGATTTAAGAAAACGAGTAGTAGACGTTTCAAAAGCAGTTGCAATAAAGTGGGAAATGTTCTTAGTGGGGAAAGTGGGTTGGTGGATTAGCTCGAGAAACTTGACAGTTAAAGCAAGAAATGTGAATATTTGAAATGTAGGTCATGAATTGGAAGTTGAAATAGTAAGTCAAACAAAAATGAAGAAAGTGGAGAGGTAACATGCTCCATATTCCTGAATTTGGAGGATGACAGTTAGAAGTAATTATCATATTAAAATGAAGAAATGAGTCACAAACAGCTCTCGCAATCAAATATTCAAATTCTTTCCGATTTCGGCAGTCCATCGATGACACATTTCAAATATAAATTTTATTTCTTACATTTATATTTTCCAGATTTCAATATTATTTTCATATTATATTTCCTAGTTCCTTTAAATTTCCAACAGCTTATTTTAATTCTTTTATTGTAAATTTATACATAATTCCTTTCATTAATGGCAAAGCTAATTCTATTATCATGATGGAATTTTTAAACTCCATTTCTCACTTTTACAAATTATTTTCCTTACTTATGGACGCCTACTAGGGGATATTCAAATTGATGGTTGAACCGAGGCTCAAATTCGTTTAATTTAGAAGCTATATAATTTCTTTTAGGATTGGTTGGGATGGCTCAGGAGTTTAGAAACACCTCGGCTTCTTTAACTTCTTTTCTGAAATGTGAATCAGTTGAGGAACTGATCCAAGAATCTATTGTGTCGATATAAATCAGTCAACTTATACAAGTACAGAATAAGACTGAAATATAGATTAAATACTTAAATTAGACTGAAATGAACACAAGAGTTTTTCTGGATGTTCGGAGACTTCAAATGCTCCTACGTCACCCCTTCTATCACAAAGATATGATTTCACTAAAAGACTTTGATATATTACAACAAATTGTAAAAACCCACTTTAGTTGGTCTTACACACTGCAAAACTGAAACTCTTAGCCTAAAAATTTTTACACAGTTTGTTAAAGTAAAATATGCTCTAATTCGTAGCCTGAATGCTACTGATAAATATAAGAATGTAGAGCTTAGATTTGCGATCTGAAAACTTGAGAATATGATCGTGAAGTGTATCGCAATTGAAAAAAAAGGTGTATCGCAATTGATTGGTTTGATTGATTTGTATATTTTCTTGTTCTTTGTCACCAACCTTCTTCAACTGATTTTATTAACTATATATATTCTTCGAACTCAACGGTCGCATTGAATGCATTTAATCTTCATTTAATGACAAATATGCGTTGATTCATCGTGTAATAGATTTATGTGACAGTAGTACTAGGTTTTTAGACTGTTCTGTTCTGATACACCTATTCTGCTTTGGTACGACCTGTCAGACTGTTCTGCTGATCTTTCAACTGATTTGAGGGCAACTCATTTGAAGTGAATTGATCAGCCGATGAGTTCAGCTGGACATTATCAGTTGTAACTAATCTCCTATCATTTACGAAAACTTCAGTTGATAAAGTTTTTCAGTTCACCTCAAAACGAAGTCTTTACTTTCGTCAGTTCAATCAGTTGGATTCTTCATTTCCTTTAAATTTAATTTGTCAAACTCTGAAACATATAATATTCTAACAATTTTTCCCTTTTTTGTGTTTGACAAAACATAGGTTTCTTGAACCGATGATGACAAAACTGATTGTAGATAATGTACATATTTGTACATATTGAGCAATGATAATTTTTATTGATTTGAAAAAGGTAAGTACATATTCGTACAAAAATTTCAAATAAAAATTAAGCCTCCAGACTAATCAACTGATTTAGGACACTCAATTTTTCTCAGTTGGTATCAGTTGGCTTGTCTAGTTCAGTTATCTTTTTACTGCTTTCTCATGCTGCATCTGTCTTATGTTCTTCCACCCTTTAGGTCAACACCCTTCACTCTTGTGAAGAGGAGGAATGATGAACTCACTTGAGCAGATACTTCAGCCAGCTGTTTTAGCATTGTTTCGATCTTGTTAGATAGACTAGTATGCAAAACTTGTAAAGTATGAACTGATCAACTAAACTTAAAATAATCTTCGAATTCATTGTAGATAAAATAATTCTTTTAATGTACATATTCGTACAAAGAATGAAGTAAGTATCTAATCCTATGTACAGATTCGTAAAAAGAACAAAGAATCTTCAAATCTTCAAGTCTTCAACCATTAAAATGAAGTCAGATGATCTTCATACATTCTTCTTCTTTCTTTTGTCTTCTTCTGTCTCTGTAATAATTTCTCCTTTTTTGTCAAGCACATCCACTTTCCTTGTTAACATGCGGACATCTGTTGCAATATATGATACGACATTCATCATAATGTTCTGCAGCAAGTCAATCATTTTAGTAACTTTTTCTTCAAGAAATTCAAATCTCCAGCCGACTAATGCTTGAGTTTGGAAGTGAGATTCAGCCGACAGTCTGTCTTTCTTGATTTCTTTAGTTTGGAGATAAAGAGCAGTCACACTCTTGTTAAGTTGATTCAGCATGTCTGTTGTAAACTCATAGTTCGAGTTGAGCTTCAAGGTATGTGCAAGCTGAGTAGACTGTATAGCAGAAATAGCAGTCATCATATTGGCAAGGTTCGTCTGAATGGTTTGAAGTTCTTCAAATAGGGCATCAGTGTCTGAAATTCCATGAGACATGGCTCCGCAAGTTTCTGGAATCTATCCTATTTTCTTCTTGAGTAAATACAACCATCACATTGTCAGTTGGTTCTGTTTCTTGCACTACTATTTCTGAAATATCTCCAGTTGAAGGTTCCTGTGGAGGAGACGAGACAGATGGAAGAGCAGAAGTAGAGGAAGGTTATTCGGTTGGTTCGACAACTGCTTCTTCAATTGGTTCAACAACTGGTTCTTTAGTTGGTTTAACAACTGGTTCTTCAGTTTGTTGGAGAACTGCCTATTCAGTTGGTTGAGAGACTGCCTGTACGGTTTGATCCAAAACTGCCTGTTCAGTCACAACTTCTGACTGAACTGGCCCTTCAGGTTGATAAAAAATGGGCTCCTCAGCTGGTTCTTCAAAATAGACAGCTTGAACAGGTGGTTCTTCAGTCATAATCACTGATAGAGGTGGATTTTACGTGTTTTGCGTATCTTTATGTCACATTGTGTTGCATTTATCATTTAGATTTCATGCATTTTGTGTTATTTTAGCATTATTTATGTTTCTGGTTATTTATGAGTTTAGTTGGTGAAAATGCAGATGAGTTGGGAATAAACTGAAGATTTAAAGAAAAAATTCGAAAGTCCAAGATGTAGGAAAAAGAAATTTTGCGAAGACCATCCGCCCGGGCGGAAAGTTATGTCCGCCCGGGCGCGCCAAAGAAGAAGAAAAATACAAGATTTGCAAAGACCATCAGCCCGGGCGGAAACTTATGTCCGCCCGGGCACACTCGAAATTTTGGAAAGATTTGCTGGTCGATTTCTTCCCTAATTTTCTGGAGGAGGCTGATAAGGGAAGGCTAGGGACTAGATTTTGAGATTATTCAGACATATTGGGAGATTATTGAAGGCGGCTAGAAGCTGGGAGGAGCGTTTTCGCGCCGAAGTTGAAGATTCGAAGAATTCCGGGCACCGTTCTTCACGTTTTCATCTATTCTAGTATTTCTATCTTGGTTTTCATCTTTTAAACATTGTTGAGTCTATCTCACTATGAATTCTAGTAGCTAAACTTAATATTTGTTGGGATTTAAGGGGAGCCTACCCCAAACTTTGATTTGAATTAATTTATATTCGATTGTTGCGTTATTCTTGATTATACTATTGTTTGATTGTGTTGTTAGAGCGTTGCTAACTTTAACAATGTTTTTATATTGCGAGTGAGTTCGAGAGAATAAATTGTGATAGGAACGAGTAGTAAATCCGTGGATCTACAACATAGTCCTTAGGGTCGAAAACTAGGGGATTTCATAAATCGAAATGCGATTCACTTTTGATAAATAATTAAAGACATTTAATTACTTCATTGAGTCGAATTAGTTTGGCATAGCTCGAGAGAGCGTGTTCAATTGAATAGGAAATCCTGTCGGAAGTATATAATCACTATCGAACAAATTAATAAATTAACGAGGGGTAGGTGAACCGATATTCTCAACAAATTCATTTCTCATTGAATTTTACTCAACATTTTAGATATTAATTTTCATTCATTGCTTATTGAATCATTTTATTTGCATATTTATTTGAGCATAGTAGTATTAATCACTCAATCAATTTTTGTTGCTAAAGATCTAATAACTGGAAAAGAATAATTGTTAAATACAGTCTTCAGTGGAACGATACTCGTACTCCGGTACATTATACTATTACTTGACATCGTGCACTTGCGATTAATTTTGAGCATACAAAATCATATTTTTATTGAGGATTCCATAGTGCAAGTTTTGCTCGATCAAGTTTTTGGCGCCGTTGCCGGGGACTGTTAATTCACAATTTTATTTTCAATTATTTACTTTAGCATTTTCTATTTTACTTTGTTTGGCACCTTCAACTTCTTCGCAGGTATCTCTTTTGTGCATGCTAAAGTCTCTAGAGTCTGAACTAGAGATATTCGATGCCGATATTGAAAGAACCTTCCGCAGGAGACGAGAACAGCAGAGACTTAAAGAACTGATGGAGAGACACGAGCAAGAATGTGAGGAGGAACAACGTGAAGATAGACAAGTTGAGATACCATCAGCCCGGGTGGAAACTTATGTCCGCCCGGGCGCACTCGAAATTTTGGAAAGATTTGCTGGTCGATTTCTTCCCTAATTTTCTGGAGGAGGCTGATAAGGGAAGGCTGGGGACGAGATTTTGAGATTATTCAGACATATTGGGAGATTATTGAAGGCGGCTAGAAGCTGGGAGGAGCGTTTTCGTGCCTAAGTTGAAGATTCGAAGAATTCCGGGCACCGTTCTTCACGTTTTTCATCTATTCTAGTATTTCTATCTTGGTTTTCATCTTTTAAACATTGTTGAGTCTATCTCACTATGAATTCTAGTAGCTAAACTTAATATTTGTTGGGATTTAAGGGGAGCCTACCCCAAACTTTGATTTGAATTAATTTATATTCGATTGTTGCGTTATTCTTGATTATACTATTGTTTGATTGTGTTGTTAGAGCGTTGCTAACTTTAACAATGTTTTTATATTGCGAGTGAGTTCGAGAGAATAAATTGTGATAGGAACGAGTAGTAAATCCGTGGATCTACAACATAGTCCTTAGGGTCGAAAACTAGGGGATTTCATAAATCGAAATGCGATTCACTTTTGATAAATAATTAAAGACATTTAATTACTTCATTGAGTCGAATTAGTTTGGCATAGCTCGAGAGAGCGTGTTCAATTGAATAGGAAATCCTGTCGGAAGCATATAATCACTATCGAACAAATTAATAAATTAACGAGGGGTAGGTGAACCGATATTCTCAACAAATTCATTTCTCATTGAATTTTACTCAACATTTTAGATATTAATTTTCATTCATTGCTTATTGAATCATTTTATTTGCATATTTATTTGAGCATAGTAGTATTAATCACTCAATCAATTTTTGTTGCTAAAGATCTAATAACTGGAAAAGAATAATTGTTAAATACAGTCTTCAGTGGAACGATACTCGTACTCCGGTACATTATACTATTACTTGACATCGTGCACTTGCGATTAATTTTGAGCATACAAAATCATATTTTTATTGAAGATTCCATAGTGCAAGTTTTGCTCGATCAAGTTTTTGGCGCCGTTGCCGGGGACTGTTAATTCACAATTTTATTTTCAATTATTTACTTTAGCATTTTCTATTTTACTTTGTTTGGCACCTTCAACTTCTTCGCAGGTATCTCTTTTGTGCATGCTAAAGTCTCTAGAGTCTGAACTAGAGATATTCGATGCCGATATTGAAAGAACCTTCCGCAGGAGACGAGAACAGCAGAGACTTAAAGAACTGATGGAGAGACACGAGCAAGAATGTGAGGAGGAACAGCTTGAAGATAGACAAGTTGAGATACCACGCCGCATACCGATGCTGGAGTATGCCCAACCTTCTTTGGATGGAGCATGCCCCAGCATTGTGAGGCCTATGGTGCGAGCAAACCAGTTCGAAATCAAACACAGTCCAGTTTGGAGGATCTGCAGTAGATGACCCAAACACGCACATCGCAGATTTTCTTGAAATTTGCGATACTTTTAAATTCAATGGAGTTTCTGATGATGCTGTTAGGTTGCGTTTGTTTCCTTTCTCTTTATGTGATAAAGCTAAAACATGGTTAAATTGTTTGCCTGTAGGTTCGATCACCACATGGGAGGATATGGCGAAAGCATTTCATCAAATATCTTCCTTCATCTAAGACCATGAAGCTTCGGGCAGACATCACCACCTTTGCTCAATTCGAGCAGGAGTCGCTGTATGAGGCATGGGAACGCTTCAAGGATCTACTAAGAAGATGTCCACATCACGAATTACAACTTGGGTTAGTCGTTCAAACATTTTATTATGGTTTGCTTACTCCTAACCATACTTTGGTAGATGCTGCTGCTTGTGGAAATTTGTTGAGAAAAACTGCGGAAGAAGGATATGAGTTGTTGGAGGATATGGCTGCTAGCAGCTATCATCCTCAATCAGAAATAAACAACCAGCGGAGGAGTGCAGGAGTTCACCAGGTAACCGATTTTTCTGCTATTACTGCACAACTTGATGCTTTAAACAGGAAACTAGACAGCTTGAATGTGTGTGGCACGGCTATGCGTCTTCAAGAGATATTCTGTGAAAAGTGTGGAGGGGAACATTATGTGAGGGACTGTCAAGATGACAATCCATTTTATGTGCAAGAAGGGGCATCAATAAATCAAGTGGGAGTCCAAAACCGCCCAAGGAATGACCCTTATTCGAACACATACAATCCGGGGTGGAGACAACATCCAAACTTCTCATGGGGTGGTCAAAACAGCCAGAATCGACCACAAGGAGGACAATCATATGGGAAACAACCGATGTACAGATCTGATCCTCCTAGAGAAGAGAAGTCCAATTTGGAGCAGATGATGTCTAAGTTCATCTCGTCTACCGAGACTAGACTACAGAATCAGGATGCATCGATAAAGGGGCTTGAAAATCAGATTGGGCAGTTAGCAAAGATGATAGCAAGTAGAGAGCCAGGCACCTTGCCAAGTAACACAGAGACAAATCCAAAAGAGCAAGTGAAGGCCATCGAGTTGAAGAGTGAGAAAATTTTAGAGTCGAGAGAAAAAGGAAAAAATCAAGTGCCGGATGAACTGACTGAGACATCTAAAGGTAAATCTTCTAACACTGCACCAGCACCCACTGCACAATCCAAAATCGTTATACCCCCTCCTTTTCCTGCAGCATTGAAAAAAGCAAAACTTGATGCGTAATTCGGTAAGTTTCTTGAGGTATTTAAAAAATTGCACATCAATATTCCTTTTGCCGATGCTTTGATGCAAATGCCTAGTTATGCTAAATTTTTGAAAGACATATTAGCTAACAAGAGAAAGTTGGGGGATCACATGACGGTGAACTTAACTGAAAATTGCTCTGCTTTGGTACAAAACAAAATCCCACCGAAACTAAAAGACCCAGGGAGTTTTTCTATTCCTTGCATGATTGGTTATTTTGTTTTTCACAAAGCTTTGTGTGATCTTGGTGCGAGCATAAATCTTATGCCTTTATCTGTATTCAGGAAACTTGGATTGGGCGAGCCTAAACCGACACAGATGTCCTTGCAACTAGCTGACGGATCCGTCAAACATCCAAGAGGAGTCAAAGAAGATGTGTTGGTGAAAGTGGGAAAGTTTACATTTCCTACAGATTTTGTGGTGCTTGACATGGAAGAGGATATGGAGATGCCTTTGATTTTAGGGAGACCGTTCCTTGCAACTGGCAAGGCCGTGATTGAAGTGCAAGAAGGGAAGTTGAGATTGAGAGTGGGAAACGAAGAAATCACTTTCAATGTTTTTAACCCTCTTAAGCACACACTGCAAACTAATGATTGTTTTATAGTTGATTCATCGGATTCTCTTGTGTGTCAATTTGTGCAGGATGCTATGAAGGATTCATTGAAAGTCACCCACACCACTGAATTGAAGGATGAACTTGATGACGAAATATCTGAAAGAGGGGCATACTTTAATGCCAACCATCCATGGACGAAGCCAGTGAGAATGAAATTGGATGATTTGGGAGCTCGAAGGGACCTGACCCCTCGGAAGTCAAGCGTTGAGGAACCGCCGACATGTGAGTTCGAACCACTGCCTCCACACCTGAAGTATGTGTACGTAGAGCGTAAAAAGCTAGCACCAGACAAGCGCATTACACCAAGAGAATTTAAAGAAGGCGAAGCGGTGCTCCTACACAACTCCAAGTTGCGCTTATTTCCTGACAAGCGCAAGTCAAGATGAACAGGCCCTTACAAGATCACCAAGGTACTACCCTCGGGAGTATTAACTGTGCAAGATGGGAAAAATGAGCTGTTCACAGTCCATGCTCAACGACTGAAGCATTATTTGGGTGGTGCATTGGAGCCACAAATTGGAGTCACTCGATTCCAAAACAGTCAGAGATGAGAGGAACCGACAGTCAAGCTCTCGCCTATAAATTGAGAACTACCCCTCTCTCCCTTATCTTGCATTTAATTCGATTTTATTATTATTTATTTATTTTTTTTTTTTTGAGTTAGTCATTCTTCTTAATTTAATGTTAGTTTTAGGCATCATTCTCTCCGGAGGAGCACGTGAAGGAGGATCAGTGAGAGGGGAGTCACTTCTATCCCTTATTTTATTTATTGCATTTTGTTTCGTTCATTTTATTTATTTCTGTTTCTATTACATGGTTAGGGTATATTGCATCCATTTTGTTGTGCCTTATCTGTCTTTTTTTCTATCGTCTGTTGCATTGGGGACAATGCTCGACTTTAGTATTGGGGGGTGGATGGGTATTGTTTCGTGTGTTTATTTTTGGTGTCTTGTCGGTTATATTCATTGGCATGTAGTTTTAGTTGTTTTTCATATGTTTGTGTGTCAGCCGACAGTGTTTGGAGTAGTAAATTATTAGCCAAGGATGATTAGGAGGTGATGAGACATGCCCTGTCTGTCGTATATTCGCACACCTTTAGCACTACTATGGTAAATACATAAAGTTTTATTTAAAACATTGAACTCTCTTTGCACAAATGTTAGAACTAGAAGCATGCATGATAAGATGGTGAAAATTTTAAAACTAAAGTGGGGAACGAAGATGTTTGAAGGTGTAAATTGAACTTGACGACATTCTCTTGAATCGAGGTATCTATCAGCATATATAAAAAAAAGAAAAAAAAAGAGAGAAAGATGGAGATGTAAGGTGTGGGGGAGCCGAATAAAGGAATGAAATCCTATTCCTGGCTAAAGTTGGAGATGTAAGGTGTTGAGGAGCCGAATAAAGGAATGAAATCCTATTCCTGGCTAAAAATGCAAAACACATGGATTTGAATCTGAAATGAAAAGTTCTAATATAGCCCTTTCATTACTGTATTCTTATTCAGAGAAAAGAAAAGAGAAAAAAAAGTTGCTGATGGATACTGAGTGCAAAGGAATAAAGGAGAGTGATATTTACACTAACATGCTGATTTAAATCTCTGACAATGGTTGAGAATGGATCCCTCTATCATTTGTGATGCTAGGACTAACAACACACACACGTTCAGGCTTTATTTGAAACAAGGTCTAGACCAAGGGAAGTGCGAAGAATTGTGTTTTGTGTTGATTGACAAGGGAATATGTTGAGTTTCGCTGATGCTAGTTGATGACTATGAATTCACTGTCGAGCTACTTTGTGTCTCGTTCCATTTTATCTTGTCACCTGTTTTGCTCGAGGGCGAGCAAAAGGTTAGTATTGTGGGGTTGATAGAGGTGGATTTTACGTGTTTTTGCGTATCTTGTTATGTCGCATTGTGTTGCATTTATCATTTAGATTTCATGCATTTTGTGTTATTTTAGCATTATTTATGTTTCTGGTTTATTTATGAGTTTAGTTGGTGAAAATGCAGATGAGTTGGGAATAAACTGAAGATTTAAAGAAAAAATTCGAAAGTCATCCGCCCGGGCGCAAATTTATGTCTGCCCGGGCGCTTCCAAGATGTAGGAAAAAGAAATTTTGCGAAGACCATCCGCCCGGGCGGAAACTTATGTCCGCCCAGGCGCGCCAAAGAAGAAGAAAAATACAAGATTTGCGAAGACCATCCGCCCGGGCGGAAACTTATGTCCGCCCGGGCGCACTCGAAATTTTGGAAAGATTTGTTGGTCGATTACTTCCCTAATTTTCTGGAGGAGGCTGATAAGGTAAGGCTAGGGACGAGATTTTGAGATTATTCAGACACATTGGGAAATTATTGAAGGCGGCTAGAAGCTTAGAGGAGCATTTTCGCGCCGAAGTTGAAGATTCGAAGAATTCCGGGCACCGTTCTTCGCGTTTTTCATCTATTCTAGTATTTCTATCTTGGTTTTCATCTTTTAAACATTGTTGAGTCTATCTTACTATGAATTCTAGTAGCTAAACTTAATATTTGTTGGGATTTAAGGGGAGCCTACCCCAAACTTTGATTTGAATTAATTTATATTCGATTGATGCGTTATTCTTGATTATACTATTGTTTGATTGTGATGTTAGAGCGTAGATAACTTTAACAACGTTTTTATATTGCGAGTGAGTTCGAGAGAATAACTTGTGATAGGAACGAGTAGTATAATCCGTGGATCTACAATTTACATAGATATATGAAATTGGATACGCCCCGATAGTCATAGTCCTTAGGGTCGAAAACTAGGGGATTTCATAAATCGAAATGTGATTCACTTTTGATAAATAATTAAAGACATTTAATTACTTCATTGAGTCGAATTAGTTTGGCATAGCTCGAGAGAGCATGTTCAATTGAATAGGAAATCCTGTCGGAAGCATATAATCACTATCGAACGAATTAATAAATTAACGAGGGGTAGGTGAACTGATATTCCCAACAAATTCATTTCTCATTGAATTTTACTCATCATTTTAGATATTAATTTTCATTCATTGCTTATTGAATCATTTTATTTGCATATTTATTTGAGCATAGTAGTATTAATCACTCAATCAATTTTCGTTGCTAAAGATCTAATAACTGGAAAAGAATAATTGTTAAATACAGTCTTCAGTGGAACGATACTCGCACTCCGGTACATTATACTATTACTTGACATCGTGCACTTGCGATTAATTTTGAGCATACAAAATCATATTTTTATTGAGGATTCCATAGTGCAAGTTTTGCTCGATCAATCACATCTTCAACTGATCTAGAATTGTCCAGCTGAATATCAGAGGTTACTGATTTGATGACCTCATCAAGATTTGCCAGTTATTGTTCAGCTTCAGTATATAGATTTGGATCAGGAGTGGAAGATTGAGGTGCTGAATATGGAGATGTAGGTTAGGCACCTGAAATGGAAGGTTCAGTTGCCTGTTGAGTAGCTTCAGCAGCTGAGTCTTTGGGTGGCTCTTGAACTTACTGTTCAGCTAGCTTTTCTTCAGATGACGAGTCTTGGGGAGCCGCTTGAATGATCAGTTCTTGATCCATTTCCTAGTTCTTGATTTCCATATGTAAAGAAAGAAGATCCGAGTCCAACTGGTCATGCACAGCTGTATCAATAAAAGTAGTGGGACTGGTAGGATCAAAATTTTGTCGCAATTCAGCAACTATCTTTTGAAGTCTCTTGGCTCTCAGCTGATTGAAAAAGTAATTCTTGGGCTCTAGAGCCTCAACAACTGTTGATGTCTTGACTACTCTCATAACTACAGACTCCAGTTTAATAAATTTATGCAGTTTGGATTTCTTCTGAAGCTGTTTGGCGAAGACTTCTGTTCTAAACTTCACCCATTCAGTGTAGGCCTTGAGCATATTTTTTGCAAATTCGTTGATCTCTTGCCAGATGAGATCAATGTGCGTTTATATCGCATTAGTTGTCCTGGGCTCTTCTTGCATCTTTCCTTTGCCCTTAGAATTAGTTAGTGCATGAGAAATGCTTAGTCCTGAGGTAGTCGCATCAATATTCTCTCTGATCACTATTCCCTTAGGTCTTGCAGTAGGAAGGGAAGTGTATCCAACAATGGTGATCAGTGGAGCCTTAACTCCAACAAGCTTCTTCTTGTCACTAGATTCAGTGAATTTCTTCTTTGGCATGAAGGCAGATAGATGCAACTAATCCTCAGTTGAAGGTTCAGTTGGAATAGCCTTCAGTGGCATAGCCTTGATAGGCTGTTCAGCTCCTGACTGCATCAGTCGATCAGTTGGGATGGTTCCAACTGCAGCAGTAGGCTCGGTCTTCAAAGTTCATGGCTTCTTCACAACTTTGGGAGAAGGAGTCTTCTCAGAATCGCTTTGGTTAACAATCAGCTTGCGCTTGATTGTTTTCTTCTGAATAGTCTTCTTCTTTTGAACTGATTTGGGAGCCTCCTCTGTCCCATAATTTAAATAAATTATGGAATTATGCATGTTGGTTACGTATGTGTTATGTATGGAACAATATGCCTCCTAGACGCATTCTTGAGCGTACGAGAGATGATGAGCCTTGCCAGGAGGACAGGGAAGATCTAAGGCAGGAGAGGAATATACCTTCACCCCTCCACCTGACATGAATGCCCAGATGCTAGTTGGGATGACTCAGTTCTTTGCACAGTTTGCGGGGAACAATGCTGTAGCAGCCAGGCCGACAGGGCCCGAGGCTACTTATGAGCGCTTCATAAAGATGGGTCCGAAAGAGTTTTCAGGGACGACAGATCCCTTAATTGCCGAGGGCTGGATTAAGTCCCTCGAGGTTATCTTCGAGTTCATGGAGCTTGGGGACGCAGACCGAGTTCGTTGTGCGACATACCTATTTGGAGGAGATGCCCGCTTATGGTGGGAAGGAGCATCAGTAGCTTTCAACTTGGCTACTATGAGCTGGACGCGCTTCACGGAGGTATTTTACTCCAAATATTTTAATAACGAAGTGCGATCTAGATTGACCAGGGAGTTCATGACCCTGAGGCAGGGAGACTCGACTGTTCGGAGTTCATCCGTAAGTTTGAGAGGGGTTGCCATTTTGTGCCCCTGATTGCGAACGATGTCGGTGCCAAGCTGAGGCACTTTCTGGATGGTCTGAGGCCGATCTTGGGCCGTGATGTTAGGGTGGATGTCCCTACTACTTATGATGTTGCTGTCTCCAGAGCTCTAGCTGCAGAGCAGGACCAACATGAAATTGAGAGGGATCATCAGGGTAAGCGACCAGTCCCAATACCACACCGCCCTCCTCCTCCTCAGCAGCAACATCAGAATAAGAGGCCTTTTCAGGGCCCGCCTAGAAACAGAGCTCAGCAGCAGCGGGGACACCCAGCCTCGAAGACTTTTGAGCATGCACACGCCGCCATGCTGGAGCGTGTATGTGTGGCTCAGGGAAGTGTTACAAGTGTGGTAGTCCAGACCACTTGCTGCCACAGTGCCTTCAGAGGAATCTGCCTACCCAAGGCAAAGTTTTTGCTCTCCATGCTACGGAGACGAAATATCTCCCACTTCATTATCATGGGATTATTACTTCACCCGGTGGTCACTTACCGGTTCAGTTCAGTTCATTTATTGGTACGGATATCCAGGCCAAGGGCTGCGATGATCTCTACCGCCCAGTATACTTTGGTTTAGTCTGATCAGGCGATCCAGTTCAATTCAGTTCAGGGGCCACTTGCGTAGAACATATTCTCAACATAAAAATTATGACATGTTATTTCATGACAAGGCTCTATCGAGCAACAGTTTACTTATGATTTTCAGTTCAGTTATGCACATATTATAATTACTCATGGCATGATATTTTTACGTTACGCCATACTCATGATATTTTTACCATGCATGCAATTTTATTATTATTACTTGTTATTTATGATATAGGCATGCTGAGTCTTTAGACTCACTAGACTTGACTGTTGTTGAATTATTTTAAATTATTATTTTGCAAACTATAATTATTTCCGCTGTGCTATTTTGAACATTAAACTCTATTTATCAATTTATTTTACGAACGAGGCATATTACTTATTTTAATAGAAAATTTTTAGTTTTTCCGCAAATTTCCAAATACGAATTTCGGGCCATTATAAAATCTTACTCTGGCTAGACTCACTACATTCACTAGACCCGCTGGACCTCTCGGAACCCCTCGAAGAGCTAGACTCGAAATCTGAATCGGAAGAAGACATAAGTGTTTTGGATAATCAAACAGGAAAAAGAGAGAACTTACCCGGACGGGACAAGGAAAAAAGTGCTCGAGGGTGAAGACCACAAGAGCGAGCAGGTGAGGAGCGCGTGCTGGGGCGTGCGGGACGAGAGGCACGCCGGGCGAGCATGCGGTTGGGCTGTGGTTCGCTGGTGAGCGCTCGTGCAAGGGGAGAGGCGCGACGGGCGAGCGCGGGGTCGGACGAGCAGATGAGCGGGCGAGGAGCAATGGGCTATGGCGCGCTGGGCGAGCGCTCATGCGGGGTGAGAGGCGCGCCAAGAGAGCGTGCAGCTGGGCGAGCGTGAAGGAAGAGACGAGGGCGTGATGGGCGAGGCGAGAGCGGCGAGGGCGAATAGGTGCTCGGCAGGGGCGAGCGTGTAGCAAGGCGAGGCGCTTGGCAGGAGCGAGCATGCAACATGGCGAGGCACTCGGAAGGGGTGAGCGTGCAGCAGGACTCGGCGGGGGCAAGCAGGTGAGGTTTGGGGCAAGGCGCTCGGCAGGGGCGAGCGTGCAGTAGGACTCAACGGGGGCGAGCAGGTGAGCGTGGGGGCATGGGCGAGGATGAGAGTGTCGGCAGGGGCGAGGCGAGTAAGCATGGGGGCAGGGGCTCGACGAGGCTGGGGCGAGGCAGTTTCTTGGGGCGATGCAAGGGATGTGGCGAGGAGGTGAGGCTTGGGGCTCGGCTAGGGCAGCGTGGTGAGGCATGGGCGAGGATGAGCATGTGGGCGGGGGCGAGGGTGAGCGTGTGGGCTGGGCGAGGGCTCGGCTGGTGCGCCAAGCGTGGCGAAGCGGTGGGTAGGGGCGAGGCTGAGGGTGAGGCCGTGCGAGAGGGAGGCGATGCAAGGGTGCGTAGACGAGGGATAGGTGCGCAAAGGCGAGCCGACGTGTGTGCGAGGGTGCGACGACAGAGGAAATTTTGCAGGGAGAAGTGAAAATGAAGTGGGGAAGGAGTCTATACTTATAGGGGGAGCCCAAATTTGCCTTTTCAAGACAAGATTTTGATTTGATTTCCTTCCCTTCAGAACAAGATTGCGATATGATTTAATTTGTTTCCAAAATTTTGGAGACTGACGAACGGCTGAAAGAAAATGCACAACTCGCACCCGGTACCCCGAGGACAGCACAACTGATCGAACTTCGAACCTGCGATTCAGTTCGACTCGGGAGGGGGAGACTGGTGATACCACCAGGAATGGGCCCACTACCCCTGTCCCATCCCAAGCCCAAGTGGAAGACAGGCCCATCAAGGGCCCATGTATTCTCCTATAAATATCAGGTTTAAGCGTATGTTAATTCGTTAACTATATTGTTTTCAGCAGCACCCTTAGCTGCTCCCCCCACATATCCTCAGTCACTGACTTGAGCGTCAGAGGGGCTACGCCAAGACACCCTCCTGGCTCTCTTTTAACGGTCTTTTTCGTGATTTCAGGCTCGGGACAATTTCAAAACTCTGCGTCTGTACTAGTGACACTTGCTAGGAGCGGACACTAAATTTTCCGTGAGTATCAATATATATATATTTATTGAATAAACTTTGGAATGTATTTAACGTAATCATTGCAGGCTTAACACAATCAAATCGAATGAAACGTCATTTATATTTTCATGATTTTCTTTCATGCTTTATAAATGAAAAAACTAAACTGAGTTGTACATTGAAATTGATTTTGGGTTTTAAATTCTAAGACTATATATAGGATTTTTCTGTTTTTACAAAGACTATATATAGTTAAACAACGTGATTTGTATCCCTATTTTTATTCTTTTTCTAATTATAACCAAAGCAAAATTCATGATAAGTAGTAATATAATTATTAAATAATTAAATTTAGTTAATTTTTAAAAGTAAACATTAAAATTCCGATTCTATATCAATTTGAACTAAGACCATCAATTGTAACTTGTAAGAAGTGTTTTAAAATGTTTCCCCTAGAGTTTGTCTGGGCGGTATATAGGCAATGAGCAGTCATTTATTGTCTTGATTTTTATAAAGGTGACGCGTTTGGACATTGCTGCAAAAATTGACCTAGGCATATATATATATATATATATATATATATATATATATATATATATATATATATATATATATATATAATCGGATTTTAAAAAAAACTTAAACAAGATTAGTGCAAGAACTAGGACAAAAGAGTTGATTGTTGATGTTGAAGATGAAGATGTTGAGATGAAAGTTGAACAAGAGGGAGATTCCATGGAGTTAGCTACCGATGTAGTGACGGTTGTCAAAACTGTGTGTAACGAAATCACCAAGTTGCAAACTTTTTTTTTTTTTTTGTTTGTAAGAAGAAATATTGAGATGAACAAAAAGAAAATTAGAGATATAAGCTTAAATAAAATAGGCTAGGCTGTTGCTCGCCTACCACCAAGCTCTTTTTAGATCACTATTATAAGTAAAATTTTGTTCAAAAAATTAAGTTAAAAATAAAAAGTTTACTATTTTTTAGAATTAAAACATTTTTTTAATTCAGACCAAAATCAACCCTTTTTCCAGTAAATTGTTCTATTTTCTTTCCAAAGTTTACAATTTTTTTAACAAAATATTAACATATAACATAAGAACGTTGCTGAAATTTGAACGAGAATGATTTCAACTACTGAAATCTGGACTGTAAAACATAAAAACTGCTTGAACTATTACTAAGATTTCTACATGGATTTGCAAGAATTTGTGCGTGATGTGTGTTGTGTCTTTCATCTTCTGCCGACGAATTCTTTTGTTTAAAAAATTACGAGCGGTTCCCTCATTCTTCCATGATCAACGTTCTTCCCACGATGTAGCCCATGATCTTCCCTTATTTGATTAATTCAAATCATTTTAAATTACCGATGAACTCATATCCAATCTTTTACCTCTTATTCCTAGGGTTTGAGCTTTACAAACTTTGGGCCTAATTAAAATATAGCCCCAATAAATGCGTGGTAAGCTTGTTATAGGCCTATTTACTCTTATTTATCTGTAACACTGAAGCCTAGGGATGTAAATGATCCAAACCAAGCCGAACAGTATCAGACTTGAGCTTGGCTCGTTTAAGATTAATTCAAGCTCGAGCTCGAGCTCGAGCTTGATTCGAGCTTTTATTATCTGGCTTGAGTTTGGCTCGCTTAAGATTGATATAGCTCGAGCTTTATTCTAGCTTTTATCATCAGGCTGGAATTCGACTTGTCTTGAAATTACTAAGCTTGTGAAAGCTCGAGTTCGACTCGTTAAAAGCTCGTTTATCATGTTAATCAAGCCGGGCTCGAGCTTGGTTTATTAATAGCTCGTTTATCATATTTAACAAGCCTGACTTGAGTTCGACTCGTTTTCGACCTCGTAAAACATACAATTGAGCTCGAATTTGAGCTTGATTCGAACTTGTTAAAATTAAATATATCTATGAACTAATTTATATTAGACATAAAAGTTTAAATTTTATTAGTACAAATATTTTTATTTGTCAACTCAACAAATGAGTCAAGCTCGAGCTGACGAGCCACCTAAACGAGCCGAGTTCGAGTTCGCGAGCCTATTAACGAACATGTTTGCGAGCTCACGAGATGTAACCCGGGCTAAACGGACGAGTCGGGTCGGGAACTCTGTCAGATAAACTATCAAAATATCGAAGGAAATATGAGTTAGACGCCGGACTTGGATTGTGACTTCTTGAGCTCCTTGCGAGATCTGCGAACAAGAAAATAACCACGAGAATAGGCGCCGGAGGGGTGTCCAGCGTGGGCACTCTGATGCTTAAGTCAGCAGGGTACTCAAGCAATAAAACCAATGTAGCCGAGTGATAGCTGTGATGATTGGTGTGTTGTAAATGAGAGTATTAAATGTTAGTTAATATCTGAATAGATAGTAAATGCGAATAAAGGACCTGGTATTTATAATAGGAGAAGTAATGATGACCTCGTTATTTGTGTGAGAGCATTGATTATAATAGGGTGGCTGATTATACCCTATTGTTCTGACATGTCAAATCGCACACTTGTCAAATCCAGGCCACTTGATTTATTGACCACTTGTAATAATGTCAGAGATAGATCGGCTATAAACACTGTTTTATCGGCGATATTAAATGCTTCACTCATATCGAGGTGGTCAGGGTGAGGTATTTCCTGGGATTCCTCATAAGAGCATAAGTGTATAGCGTCTCAGGGAGGTTATGTTTCGGATGCTCACATGGCCTGGTCTCTGACTGACCGACCTTTTCGCGGGTTCCTCCAGCCATCCTCTCGTTATCCCGGGTAATTTCATGACTCGGGTGCTGATCCATCCAATCACTTTATCGGTATAGTTAGAACCTTTTATTTTCCTGACCTCGGCATTAACCGTGTATATACTCCATGTCCCGGGAAGTCCCAGGGCTTATCTGTGTCCCGGGATATCTCGGGGCATCATCACTCCTTCCTTAATTAGTCGGGCTAGAGTTATACTCGCTGTCCCGATAAATCTTGTGTGCTCGGTCAGGAAAATTGCCTTACCACTCGTTCTTCTCCGAGATAGTTTGTAGCGTATTGACACGTGGGTAATGATGACGTAAACCATAGGGTTTGTCAGAGACTCTTCTTTTCCCAATAAATCATTATGGCACCTTGATTCATGGACTTGTCTTTCAAATACCTTTACGTCTTTTCAAATACCTTTACACGATTTCCTAAGTAAATATGGACCATTTGATTCATCGTCGATCAATGGTGTAGATTGGTTTACCTTTCCTATATAATAATCTACCTCCTGTCCAAAGATATCAACAAACTTATTATTCAAGGAATTTTAATGGCAAGCGCAAGCGGTTCGTCGTCCTCGGATATGTCTACGTCCTTCAGGAAGTCGGCCTTAGAAACCCGAAAGGCTGCTATAGAAGATGAAGTTTTCCGCAAAATTCTTTGCTACTGGGAAAAGATTCAGAGATTGAAGTTTCTTTACGAGACCGGGGAAGCTAATGCTTCGAGACTGGTGGTAAAGATGGAGGAATACCGGGAACGCCTGCACGTTTCCGAGACAGCAGATCTCTTCGAGGATGACTATATCTACGAGCTGCTGCTTTACAAAGAAAGGATCTTACGGACATGGCCAACTCTAATAGCTTTCTTAAGACGTCTACTAGAGGAATAAAGGGATGGATGACCCTGTAGATGGCTTTCGTAGAGGAGGCATATTATGATGTAGTCCGCAAGAACTTTTTCAAATAAATAAAGACTATTTTTGTTTTACATTTCCGTTGTTTTCTAGCACCTTGGAGTGTCATTTGTCGACATATATATTATGTACAGAATAACAGATAAAATTGAACGACCTTAATCGGAGGTAAATAACGGATAATTGACAAACCGAGATGCCGGGATCTCACACGTCCCAGTTTTAGAACGAGGTGCCGAACCTTATATCTCTGGCTTAAAATAGATCACTGAGCTCTCTCATAGCCCGGAATAAGAATATAGTACTGAGACCTGATTTTTCCCGTGTTGACATGTTTCTTCGGTGAGTATTCCCAAGAATTCCACGGGGGTCTGTAGCATGCTCTTAGTATCTATAGGGTAGGAGACCATTTCATATTCCGAGAACCTGATGATTATAACACATTGATATTCGTGCACGTCTTTTCGTCTACTTAGCTCTATTTCCAAGATCGATCCTGATCGTTCACGTATCCATCCAACGGTTATGATAGATTTTTCTTCGGGATGGGTGGGAAGGCGTTTCAACTGCCTCGAGCCTCTCCCACTTCTCGTTACTAAACGTCACTCGTCTATAAATAAGATGATGGGGCGGAAATGTGAATGTTAGTTTAAGATGTCCAGCTCAAGTGATTCCAGTGCTTGTAGCAGCACGGTCTCTTCCCTTGGCGCTCATAGCCAGATACCGGTTGAACTACGCCCTTACGTGGAGAATTTGAAAAGGACTATCGCAGAATATATCGAAGTGAAGATGATGTCTACCTGGTACAAGATCCAGGAGATTAGTATTGCGCATCAGAATGGCCTGGTTCTTACTCGTGCACAGAGGGCGGTGGCGAGGAAATACAGGCGGGAGCTCGGAGTAGCCCAGACTGCAGACCTAGCCAACGATCAAGTTTTGTTGCACGCGATGCTATGGAAAGAATGGCATCATTTGAACAAGATCTCCACTGCTGAGTCTTTCATCAATCTTTATCTTCAGGAAATGACAGATTGGATGAATGGCTGGCAAGATTATGTAGCTTCGAGAATAGCTGTAATACGGCAACGACCATTTCCCTAATAAAATTTCATTTACTGTATGTAGCGTTTCTTTAAGTTGTTGGCAAATGAATTGGTGCTCATGGAAAATATGGACCCTCCTTAACGAATGAAGTTAAAACGCTAAGACTTGATATCTTTTGAACTTAACATAAAGTGCCAGGGCTCACTTTTATCCGGATTTGATAACATGTGCCGAGGCCTTGTCACACCTGGATTCAATAGAATGTGCCGGGGTCTCGTACCACCCGGACTCAATAGAATGTGCCGGGGCCTCGTACCACCCGGACTTAAGACAATACTCCGGGGCTTAGCCTTCCCTGATCATTTAATGCGATTTCAGAACGACGCATCCCCCTCTGACAAGCTGTCAGGAACTGTTCGTATTCCGAGCAAGTAAATGATTGTGGTTCCTCGATTTGTGCACGCGTCTTTTCAAATATCCCGCCCAATTATGCCGCTCAATTTCCGAGGCTGATATGGTCCGTTCGATCTGCTTTAGATCAACGGTATAGATCACCTTCTTCCCTTATATATAGTAGATGACTGGTTTTCAAAAATCACTTGCAAATTCCCTTGTAGCGAAGCTCTGCCAAATTCTTCTCTCGAGCTTTTCCGTCACGCGGATGTTATTCCGGCGATCTTTCCGTTCATCGACAACCGGTCACCATCTCCATCTCTTCCTAGTAAGTCTCTTCTTTCCTCATTTACTCTTTTCATTATGTCAAACTCAAACTCCACATCTTCCACGTCCGGGAAAAATGTCAGGGGCCGGTCGGAGGATAACTCCCCGACCTCTTCCGAGACCTCCGTTCGCCTTCCAGTAGGCATTCCCATTTTCCATCCCCGACCCCTTAAAAAATCCAAAGCTTCTTCTTCTCAGCCTTCTGATACCCAGGGCAAAGGAAAAGAGAAGGTCACATGTCCCTTGTGGTTTTCCACTGTGACTTCTACCCTTCGCCCGGGTAGTATAGGGGAGTTGAGATTTCTGGGCTCCATCCCTTCTACTTATGACATCAAAATCCCCGGACCGAACGATCACCCAGATACCTCTCCCCCCGGATATCATGCTTTCTTTCTTGAGCAGCTCGAGAGTGGTCTTCGCTTCCCGGTACACCACTTCTTCGAAGGAGTTGCCCGATTCTTCAACCTTACCCTCAACCACCTCCACCCTAACGCTTTTCGCATTATCGCTGCTACTTTTGTATTGTTCCGTATGAAACAACTTCTCCTCAATTCTCCAATTTTTCATTATTTTTATTCTTGCCGGTTTAATGATGTGGTCTTTTCTTTTATTGCCCGGATGCATTACCGGTTCTTGACTGATATCCCTTCCTCTCTGAAGGGATGGAAGACAAAATTTTTCTTTCTTCACTTCCCAACTCTCCCTTCAAGTGCCCTGGGCTTTCTTTCTGCTATGCCCTCCCAACCTGAGCTTCCCCGGGACTACAAACTCCTCCCCCCTTTTGTCCAAGCCTGGGAGGCCCTAGAAAAACAATCTTATCCTTCCTCGGTATTGATTGGGGGGGACAACTTGATTCATTATGAGATTGGGTCCCGGCCTGAAGACCCCATGGACCAGATAATAGATGAGTTCAATCACTCTGGGTCGCAGGCTGGTAAATTATTATCTTACCATTATTTCCCTGGACGTATCCTTCACATTCTTGGTCATCTGACATGCTGATTTTGTAATGTAGCCGAAGACATGATCAGGACGAGTTTCCAGGAGGCCGCGGCCAAGAGAAAGGCCGAACATAAGAAAGCCCGGGCTGAGAAAAAAGCTCGAGAAACCCAGGAGGAGGAAGAACGCCAAGCCCGGGCGTTGGCTGAAGCCCGGGAAACTGAAGGACACCGGGACGAAACAGAAATGATGGTTCGGGAGGAACCCATTCTTTCCCGGGAAGAATCCACCGTCCCCGCTACCGAAGAGGATCCGGCTCCTCTTAATCGGCAAAAGAGGAAGGCCATCCAAGAGCCGGTGGTGGTAGTAGAGGATGAGGTCGAGGAGGTCGCCCGGTCTCCTCCTATGACGGGTTCTTCTGCCGGGCCCTCTGGGGGAAGGCCTTGGGTTATCCCCAACATCTCTGGGGAAGATATTAGTTTGAACCTTCTAAAAATGATCCGGAGCCTTCTGCGCCCTGACGAGTGGCACACCTTCAGGGACTCCATCCCAATATGCTTCTCTACGAGGGAACGTCCCGGATTTTTTCTGTAAGTTCATGAAATAGTAACCCCCCCTTTTTCTTCTCTCTTTTTTTTTTTGTAAGCTCTGTAGCTTTAACCCAAATTGGAACGATATTTTCAGGGCTTGCAGATGCTCATACATTTTTATGAGCGAGTAGCTAACGTAGCTAAAGGGGCCAATGCTCGGGCTACCTCGGCTCAGGAGACGCATGCTAAACTCCGAGAGGAGGTGGGTCGCTTGAGCGAGCTTCATGAGCATGTGTTGGCTCGGGAGAGGGCTATCTGGGAGCAACAGATGGATCTGGTACGGGTGGAACTGGCAGTGGCCCGAGCAGAGACACAAGCGTTAAGGGAGGAAGCCGAGTCCTCTCGTGCCCGAGCTGATGATCTCCAGGCTGCTGTATCCCTTCTTAAGACTTCTCAGGAGGAGCAGATGACCAATTTTTTAAAATCTCCTGAGTTTAAGATGATGCTGGCTAAGAAGGCCTTCCCGTACTTTGAACAAGGCTTCAACAAGTGCCTAGAACAATTCGAGGAGGCGGGTTTGGTTCCAGCTGACCGGGAAGATTTTCCAGATTTAGAGAAGGCAGCAGGTTCTCTCCCAGACGAGGAGAAGGAGCAAAACAAAGAACAGGATCCCAAATAAACCCAGTTTTTTTTTTTGGCACCCGGGTTCCGGGCACTTTGTAAATATCTTCTTTGTTAATGAGATCTCCCATCGCATTTGATAACGGCTTCCCCGATATTCCTCGAATTATCTCAAACTTTGTATTAACTTTGAATTTCATCAATCATTAACCGATAATTTTCTTTTACCAAGACAAAAATCTACGGGCCCGATACAACATTAATCTTTACTAAGATCGATAGACGACTAGAGTACGAGTTTCTGGACTTGGTAGTTAACCGGAGTACAGGTCCGCCGGGCCAGGGCACGGGTCCCTGGGCTTGAAAGTATATCCGAGGTGTGGGTCCACCGGGCCAGGGTACGGGTCCTTGGGCTTGAAAGTATATCCTGGGGACGGGTCCACCGAGCCAGGGTACGGGTCCCTGGGCTTTGTAGAGGACCAGGGTATGGGTCCCTAGGCCAGGGTACGGGTCCCTAGGCTTAGTAAATAACCACGGTGCGGAGCCCCGGACCAAGGTACGGGTCCTTGGACTTAGTAAATAACCAGGGTGCGGAGCCCCAGGCCAAGGTACAGGTCCTTGGACTTAGTAAATAACCAGGGTGCGGAGCCCCGGGCCAAGGTACGGGTCCTTGGACTTAGTAACCAATTTCCTGAATCCATTTCTTTATTTGAGGAAGAAGCAACAAATACATGTGCTTTTAAACATAATATTTCTTTAAATGAAAAGGATTCCATGGCCTCTTAAGGGTATGCCCCTGAGAGTCTTCGAGGTAGTAAGCTGATCCTGAGCTGACTCTTCGAATTATTTTGAAGGGTCCATCCCATCGGGCTTCTAACTTCCCCACATCACCCACTGGTTTGACCTTTTTCATGACCATGTCTCCTATCTGAAAGTCTCGTGCCCGAACATGCTTATTATAAGATTTCATTACCCTGCTGCGATAAGCTTCCATCCGGATGGCTGCTCTATCTCTCTTCTCTTCAACCAGATCAAGTTCAAGGGTCCAGGATAGGTCATTGTTGCTCGAGTAAGATTCTACCCGAGTGGAAGATTGCCCGATCTCCACCGGCA
This sequence comes from Primulina eburnea, assembly GCF_022965805.1. Classification (NCBI taxonomy): domain Eukaryota; kingdom Viridiplantae; phylum Streptophyta; class Magnoliopsida; order Lamiales; family Gesneriaceae; genus Primulina; species Primulina eburnea. Next base: position 287,074 of record NW_027331355.1, read on the forward strand.
GGACTGCTTCTGAACCATAGACAAGGCCATACGAGGTTTCCTGAGTGGATGATCGAGGTGTAGTTCAATAAGCCCATAAGACACTCGGTAATTCTTCTATCCAATTTTTTCCTTTCCCATGGAGCCGAGCTTTTAAGGCTTGCACAATGATCCTGTTAGTCACTTCAGTCTGGCCATTAGCTTGAGGGCAGACTACTGAGGTGAAAGATTGCATAATCTTCATTTTTGACACCAGGAGGTGATCTTCTTTCCTTGGAATTGTCTCCCGTTATCTGAAATTAATTTCCTCGGGATGCCATATCTGCAAACAATGCTCTTCCACAGGAATTTCATGACCTCATCCTCAGTGATCTTAGCTAATGGCTCGGCCTCTACCCACTTGGAAAAATAATCCACAGCCACCAGGAGGAATTTTTTCTGGGCACGAGCTATGGGGAAGGGACCCACAATATCCAAACCCCATTGTTCAAAAGGGCATGATGCAGAGATTGGTTGCATATTTGCGGTCGGGCGATGGTGAAAATTAGAATGATGTTGACAACTCTGACATTTTTGGACGAATTGAGCAGCATCCTGGCTCATTCGAGGCCACCAGAATCCAGCCAAAATAGCTTTCCGAGACAGAGCCATTTCACCAAGGTTTTCCCCACAGCATCCCTCGTGTATTTCTCGGAGAACGTACTCTATCTCTTCTTCTGATAAGCACTTGAGTAATGGGCCCTGAAAGGATCGCCTGTACAAAACATTGTTCAAAAGGACGAACCTGGGCACCTGTTTTTTAATTTTTATAGCCTGGGCTCGATCTTCTGGGAGCTTCTCATGTCTTATGTATTCCATTATAGGAGTCATCCATGAGTTTTTCTGGTCCGGGGGTGTTTCTGCTTCAATAGAGAGCACCAGTTGGGTAAAACAGAGAACCTCCCGGGTACTTATTTCTGTCATGGAAGCAGCCAGTTTGGCTAAAATATCGGCCTCTGCATTTTCTTCTCGGGGAATTTGCTCGATACTCCAGTCTGTCAAGGACGACGCTTGAGCAGTGATAAGCTTTAAATACTTGAGCATTTTTTCGTTCTTGACCTCGTACGCTCCCTTAATCTGTTGGGTAGCCAATTGGGAATCAGAATAGATAATGACTCGGGAAGCCCCAACTTCCCGAGCAGCTCGTAACCCTGCAAAAACGGCTTCGTATTCTGCTTCGTTATTTGTAACCCTAGAGTCAATCCTCGAAGCCAGTTTGATTTTTTCTTCTAATGGGGAGATCAAGACAACCCCCACTCCACACCCTGACAGGTTTGATGCGCCATCAACAAACACCCTCATACCTCTTCTTCAGCCGGTTGAATCATCTCTGTTAAGAAATCCGTTAATGACTGTGCTTTTATTGCAGCTCGGGGTTTGTATTCAATGTCGTATTCCATGAGCTCCACAGTCCATTTTACCATTCTTCCGGAGATTTCAGCATGAGTCATGATTCTCCCGAGGGGAGAGTTGGTGAGGACTGTAATAGGGTGCGAGAGAAAATACGGCCTCAACTTTCGGGCGGTCATTACCAGGGCTAATGCTATTTTCTCCAACTCGCTGTACTTCAATTATGATCCCTGAAGGGCGTGACTAACATAATATATGGGCTTCTGATCGGTTCCTTCTTCTTTGATGAGTACGGAACTAACAGCGAATTCAGTCGCGGAGAGATAGACCCATAATTTTTCCCCGGGCTCAGGCTTGGACAGAATAGGTAAATTGGCCAGGTGTTTCTTTAGATCCTGAACCTGTTCACATTTGTCGTCCCAGCCAAATTTCTGCGCTTTCCTTAGGACCTGGAAGAATGGATAAATCCGATGGGCCGACCGGGAAATGAAGCGTGACAGGGCAGCAATTCTCCCAATTAATTTTTGCACATCTCGAGCAGATTGAGGAGAAGGAATATCCATTACTGCTTTGATTTTCTCCGGATTAACCTCGATTCCCCTGTCTGTTACCAAAAATCCCAAAAATTTACCACTCTTGACCCCGAATACACACTTGCTCGGGTTGGGCTTTATTCCGTATTGTTTCAAAGTGGTGAAAGTTTTAGCTAAATCATCAATGAAGTGAGAGCCTTCCCTAGTTTTGATTAGAATGTCGTCCATATACACCTCCACATTCCGGCCTATTTGCTTTTGGAAGACAACATTCATGAGGCGCTGGTACGTAGCCCCCGCATTTTTTAATCCAAAAGATATAACAACAGAGCTAAAGGTCCCCCCGGTGGTAATAAAGCTGGCTTTATCCTGATCCTCCAAAGCTAGAGGGATTTGATGATACCCTTGATATGCATCCAGAAAGCTCAATAACTCATATCCAGAAGTGGAGTCTACCAGCTGGTCAATCCGGGGGAGTGGATAACAATCTTTTGGGCATGCTTTGTTTAAATCCCTGAAATCAACGCACATTCTCCATTTTCCTTCTGATTTTGGGACGAGAACCACGTTTGACAGCCAGGTAGGGAATTGGACTTCCATGATATGCCCGGTCCTTAGCAACTCCCCCACTTGCTCTTCGATTATTTTATCCTTTTCGGGGCCGAAATGTCTCTTCTTTTGCTTCACGGGCCGGGATCCCGGGAGGACGTTTAATTTATGCTTGGCCACTTGGGGCGAGATCCCGGACAATTCCTGCTGAGACCAGGCAAAAACATTGATGTTAGTTTTTAAACATTGCAAGAGATTTACCCGGGTGGTCGTGCAGATGTCTCGGGCCACCCGGACGTTCTCTCCTGGCTCAAATTCCACCGCTTCCTGTTCTTCCTCAGCCACAAAGTGCACTTCTCTTTCCTGGGTCTCCTCCTGACGTTCTTTCTCCTTCCCTTCCCTTTTTGCCTTCTTTTGATCTATCCTGACTGTCTCCCCATAACACCTTCGAGAAGATGGCTGATCTCCTTTAACTTCTCCAACTTGTCCTCGTACTGGGAATTTGATTTTTTGGTGATAAGTCGAAGCCACGACTTTCATCTCATTCATGGACGGCCTTCCTAATATGATATTGTACGAAGATGGGGCATCCACTACTGTAAAAGCAGTCATCACAGTCTTCCTTCAATCTCCGGTACCCAGGGTCAAGGGTAGAGTGATTTCTCCCTCCGGATATACAGCGTGCCCAGCAAAACCAAATAAGGCAGTCTTAACCGCATCTAGATGATACTCCTGTAGATCCATTTGGACCAAAGCTTCCTTAAAGATGACATTGACCGAGCTGTCATTGTCAACAAATGCTCACATGGCCTGGCCTCTGACCGACCGACCTTTTCGCGGGTTCCTCCAGCCATCCTCTAGTTATCTCGGGTAATTTCATGACTCGGGTGCTGATCCATCCAATCACTTTATCGGTATAGTTAGAAATTTTTATTTTCCTGACCTGGGCATTAACCGTGGATATACTCCATGGCCCGGGAAGTCCCAGGGCTTATCTATGACCCGGGATATCCCGGGGCATCATCACTTAGGCTTGAGCTTGGTTTGATTAAGTTGTCGAGCTCAAAATCGAGCTTGAGCTTGGTTTGATATGATTAACAAACGAACTCAAACAAGCTTTTTATCGAGCCGAGCTCCGAATAACTCACGAACGGTTTGGTTTGTTTGCATCCCTACTAAAGCCCAACTCCATTCCCCGATTGGATTTCAAAATGGAAGGCTTCCCTCTCACCTGTTGTCTTCATTAAATGGAGCCCGCTCGCCATTGTCGTCCTTTCCCCTTCGCTGTTACCACTCGAAGAAACAATATGGTTCAAAAATCTTCTCCGGCGCACCTCTCTGGATCGGATATCGCGAGCACCGCTTCCACCCAATTCGTCGCCTCTGTCTCGCTGCCAGTCACGTCGACCGATTTTGCTATTGGTCCTAACCCCTTCGCTGTTGCTTTTGGATTTTCCACCGTTGTCCAATCGGGTTTTAGTTTGCCCTTCCCGGCATGAGCAAATGTTACTCGCTATGAGCCCTGTTTTTGTGACTACCACGGTCAGTCAAGATTTCCCTCGTGCTGTTTCTGCTTTTCCTATAGCCCAAGCCTCTGCTATCTACAACCAACCACTGATTGCACCGGCCTTCGTTGAATCTTTAGCTCAACCTGCTGCCCATATGAATTCTTCATCATCTACAGCTATTTGTAGGAAAGATGTAGATTCTTTGGAATGTTTTTGATAATCTTCTGGTTTATGGTTGAGGCTTCTCAGCCTCAGAAAGAGGGACTGGTCTCTAAGGAGAACAGCGATTCTAATTTCAAAGGAAGGTAAATGTATTCAAAAAGGAAAAATTTTAGCAGATGGAATCAAGCCGAGCACAAAACAGATCTGGGCAACTGCAAATGAACACCCGCCTGCACTTTTAGACGGAATGATCCTCGGGGCAGCCCGACCTTGTCAGCGAGACAGGAATCACTCGACTGGGCATGAAAAAATGACAAAAAAAACTTACCTTCTTAGCTAGAAAAGTGAATTTCTATATAATCTCTTTCCCTTCTTTTTGAGTCTTACGTGATGCTATTTGGTTCCCTGTTCTCGTAGAATTGATTACAACATTATTTGGACTTGTGCGAAAGATGATTACTTGAAATTGCTTGTTGTCACGAGCCGCGAAGACGACGTGGGCCGAGAAGGGGTTGTGGGCAACAATGTAAAGAACGAAACATACAAGCCCAAGGTGTATCAAAGTTTCACTTATGGGAAATTTAGGGTTAAAGATTGAGGAGAAAGAAGATTTTTTCCTTAGTTAATAAGGATAATTATTTCCTTTTCTTTTAAATTTTAGCACATCTTTTAAGATTTGGTAGGATTTTCTTTCAGTTTGTTTTGGATTGAGACGTTGGTATATGTAAGAACTTGGTGAAAAGAATTAGGTATAGAGAAAATATCAATAAAAAGTTATTTCACAAGATCAGATGGTTCTCTTGTTTTCACAAGCTCCAATTCTTCAACTAATCATAGGTCTTCAAGGTCGTAAATCAAAACGGCAGGAATCCTATTCTGAACTAAGAGATTTCATTGTCCAACGACCCATAACACGATATCAAACTGGGAAATCAGCAAGCTGGAATAGCAATTCGAGGCATTCATGAACATGTATCAGGAGGATAAACGTGCAACCGAACGACGACAGTGAGAGATGGCCGCACAATTCCAGGAACTTTCACTGAGCTTGACAAACATACGTTCTGAAAATCCAGGTGGGCACAGTGGGGAAATTAGCTACAAAGACTCACGCATGCCACCACGCGAGTACTTGAAGCGCATCGACGAGGGAGAAGGTCGTAGGTATATTCCAAAATACTCAAAACTAGAATTTCCTAATTACAATGGCCGTTAGGCATACTTATCGGTTCCACCGGACCGGTTCCTATCGGTTCTCGGTCCGGTGAGTTCGGAACCGGTCCGAACCGGTTAGGAACCGGTTCCAGTTCCAAGATGAAAAACTTAGAACCAATCCAAACCAAGACCGGTTCGGCTTCTAATAAACCGGTTCCGGTTCGGTTTAAACCGGTTCCGAACTCTAATTTATTATATTTTACTATATGATTAAAATTAGTAATATTAATGGACAATTTTTTATTTAGTATTTTGATTGCAAATAATTGTGATTACATAAAAAAAATTTAACAGAATAACATAAACATTTATTTTTACAAATGAACATCTAAAATTCATCACGATTTATTAAAATATATTTGGAATATTCTGGATCTTCGTCGGAATTTGAGCTTTGGAATTCGTCGATCGCGCCAGAGGTCCTATTCTTTTTTTCTGCTGCAATTCAATCTTGTAGGCACGTTAGCATGCAAAGTGTTTCTGACTTTAAATTAGTTCTTTGGTCACCAATGATCTTTCCACATACTGAAAATACTGATTCGGAAGCAACACTTGAACTTTGAATGGGTAGGACATCTCTTGCAATTGCAGATAACACTGGATAAAGTTTAGAATTTGCTTTCCACCAATCAAGAACATCGAAATTATCCGTAGTATCAATATATTGACTTAGATAAATTTGGATCTCATTGTAATTGGTTGTTGTCACCAATTTTCCTTTGAACTTTTGTCGTTTCAAAATTTGAAAAAAGTTCAGTGCTCCGCTTTTGCTCTTATATGTCGGCATCTCCTCCGGCTGCGCACTCGGTTCATCACATTGTTCACTAGCATACAAATCAAACAATTCTTGGAGAGAATGCATGATTGACTTCTTTTGATCGTTAACATTCTTCCCAAGAAATTTAGCATAATATTCAAAAAACACGTCTAATCCTCCTTGATTTTGAGTAGGATCAAGTAATGTTGCTAAACCATGCACAATAGGGATAGTTTACCAATATTTTAAAAATTTGTTTTCCATATTTGAAACAAAATCACGCATAACAGAATCATCGCGATAGTCAATAAATTTATAAAACATATTGAAAAGAAAAAGTAGAAACATGGTTGAAGTAGGGTAGTTAATGCCAGAAAATTTTTCGGTTGCTTCTTTAAAAATTTCTAACAAAGAATCACATTTACGCAAAATATTCCAATCGTCGTCACTTAGCATTAAAGATTGTGTTGTAATATTATTATAATATGGAGTAACTAAATCTTGAAAACGTAATAAAGTATGAAGCAAGTGATATAGGGAATTCCATCTAGTTTCAATAGGACGAGGAAATTTTTTAAATTTAATTCCGATTGATTCGACTAGTGTTTTCCAGTCACGTCCATATCTTCTTTCACGAAATAATTTCCCACATAATTTGAATTTTTCTATTACAGTGGACATTTGTTCATCACAGGCACATTTAACACATAAGTTGATAATATGACACGCACATCTAACATGAAGCAAATTACCTTCTAAAATTGGTTTTAGTGAATCTTTAAGATATTGAATTGCGAGAGTATTGGCACTCGCATTATCTAATGTTATCGACATTATTTTATTTTGTATGCCATAAATCTTAACAACATTTAAAACATATTTGGCTATAGTGTATGCATTGTGAGACGATTCTAAATGATCTAGCGCTAAAATTCTTTTTTGCATAGTCCAAGTTTCGTCAATCCAATGACATGTAACAACAAGATATGATTCATATTTTAAATTAGTCTAAATATCATTTGTTAAACTAACTCTACAAAAAATATTTGAAAGTTGCGATTTTAGTGTTTCTTTATATTCTTTGTAAATATCAAAACAATATTTCTTAAGTGTGTGCCTAGAAATATTGTGAAAACCAGGTCAAATAGTACTAGTAAATTCAACAAAACCTTCTTGTTCAGCTATTATAAAAGGTTGACAACATTTGGTAACAAACTTTACGATGTCTTTCCGAGAAATTTCTTTTGTAATTGTAAAAGCTTTACCACTAAAAGGATTAATTTGTTGTTGTATTGGTTCCCTACCGAATGGTTGTAGCGTATCAGGGTCAAGTTTATGTACCTTAACTAAATATTTTTTCAAAGTACCGGTACCACCGGAACCACCACCCGTTTTGTAAGAATACCTCGTTTTGCAAATTTTACAAACGACAAAAGAGTTATTCGTACCTTGTTGTTCAATATCAAAGTGATCCCAAATTTTGCTTCGCTTTGCACGGGCTGTCTTCGTGCTCGTTGACATTGTGTTGCTTGCTCGAGTAGACGATGGCGTCCCTACATCTTTGTTGGGGAGTTCAATGGCTTCTTCATCCTCGTGGCCAGGTTCGACTTCATCAAAGTCGTGGATGTAGCCAAAATGTTCACCAAAGTCGGGAGCGTATTCGCCACCACCACCACGACGGTTTGAAGATGATGCCATTGAAATTCGAATTATTTATTTGAGTAAATTACGAAATAATAAATAAATAACAATAAAAATAATACGGATTATAGATAAAATTATAACACAGTTATTGAATATATTTGGAGAAATGATAGAAAAGAAATATATCGATTGTAGAGAAATGAGAATTTGAGAGAAAATTGATATGTGAAATATAAAAAAATGACTTGTATTTATAGATGATTTTGAGGGTAAAAAAAAAAAAAAAAAAAATTGCAGATTTTGGGGGCCAAAATGAAAAAAAAATGGCACATTTCATTAGCCATTGAACGGTTACTGAAATGTGCCAACGGCTGCTGTAAATGCTGCATTTGACAGCCTTTGGGCCAACGGTTGCATTTGCAACCGTTGGCCGAAAGGCCTTTTTTTATTTTATTTTTAAAAAATTCAGTTATCGGGTATGGGTCCGGTTCCGGGTCGGTTCTGAGTTCGGCCCGGAAACGGTTCAGAACCGGATCCGGAACCGGTTCAGAAAAATGTTGAACCGGTTCAAACCATAAATTAATTGGTTGTACGTGGTTTCGGGTCCGGTTCTCATATACCGGATCCGGTTCCGGGCTTATCGGATCGGTACCGGCCCGAACCAGTCCGTTAGGCATGCCTAATGGCCGTGGAGGCCCGTTGGGATGGATTCATAGGTGCGAACAGTTTTTTCGACATCAACATACACTGGAAGAGGAAAAGGTGGAGTTAGCATCCTTTCACATAGAAGAAGAAGCGCAAGTGTGGTTATTAAAATTAGAGAGAGGTAAGCCGAACTTACAGTGAGAAGAATTCTAGACACAATGTAATATCCGATTTGGCCGACGATCCGCAACAATAAATTTGGAGAATTATCTAAGTTACGCCAAACAGGAACCATAAGAAAATATCAGAGCCGATTCGAACAATGGCTACTCATGCCTGTGCTCTCACCAGCGAACAAGAAGTGGAAATATTCATCAGCGGGTTAAGGGAGCAAATTGCAATTAAGGTGGAAATCCATCAGCCAAAGTATTTAGCGAGTGCAATGAGCCTTGTGCGACTATTCGAGCGAAATTTTAATAAGAATGATTTGAACTATTGGAATCTAGAATAAAAAAACGTGAAAATTGCTTGAACTATGACTAAGATTTTTGAGAGAGTTGCAAGAATTGGTGCGATATGTGTGTCGTGTCCTTCATCTTCTGTTGATAAATTCTTTTGTTTAAAAAATTATTACCATGATCCACGATCTTCCCATGATGCAGCCCTTGATTTACCCTCATTTGTACGCCATTTGACTAATTCAAATCAATTTAAATTACCGATGGGTTCTTATCCAATCTTTCACCTCTTACTTCTAGGGCTTGGGCTTGACAAACTTTGAGCCTTATTAAAATATAGCCTCAACACAAGTTATATGGATTTTTATTAATGATTTGAAGTCATGTACTTCTCCATCCAAATGAAATCTTATTTTTTATTAGATTAGATGTATATAATTTCAAGACTTTTTACAATCACCTTCCTTTCCTTTCAGAAAATTGTCCTTTGATGTTTATGCTGCAATTTATTTAAAAAATCTCTGTAGAATTATTGAAAATTTATCACTTTGCATAATAGGGCATGAGTTAGCAGATAGTTAAATGAGATATCATGATTCTACCCATAAGTTCAAAATTCTTCGGCCCTTGGATTTACTGGTACTCATCCCATTATTCTTTTCCAGGTCAAAGAAGAAATTCAATCTGAACTTATGACTCATGGCTTTGGGTGAGTATAGTTATATGATGAGTGAATTCACTTTATTTTCTTTTTCCAACTGAAAATTGTGTAACTGGAATACATATACTAAGTGAGACCAGTAACATAGAAAGACGTGCGCATGCAGAGGTGATTGTAACCATTCTAATCTCATTATGCATCCGTCAGGAACCGTACACATGAAGCTGTTGGATCTCGGTTTCTACATGCCCAAACGCAGCGGAAGTTTAAAATTTTTATTTTATTTTGAAAAACAAAATAACTTTTGGACACTCGTATGGTTTTCATGAATCAAACATATATTCATAGGATGTTAGAATCGTTATACCTTTGGTGAATTAATCACGTGGCTCCAACTATTCCGGGGTTAGCGGAGATAGCTCTTGTTGAAAATCCCTACGAACTTTCTTCGATCTCCTTCTATTAAGTCCACGACCAGAAGATTTGTTCCTCTTCCAAATAGCACTAGAATATTTGGAAGAACTTTTAACGTTGGAGATTGAACACACTTTGATTCAAAATCTTTTTTTTTTTGAGAGCACAAAACATTGGAAGTGCCGAAAACCTTTTTAGCAAAATTCCTTGAAGGGTTTCGTATGAATCTTGTACAAATCAGAATAATATCCTTAATTATTCTTTTATTATCCTTTACTTAATTAATTTAATTAATTAAGTAAACTCAAGATTTTGGAGGAATTGTGGTATTTTAACTTTCGAAAATCACACAATATCAAAATTAGTGGAAGTTATGATTTTAGGTCAAATATTTTAAAATAAAAATTCCATGACCTAATTAACATTAATGGGCTTGATTAATTAATTGGGCTAGTCCAACTAGTTTAATTAATTAATCAAAGTCCATTAAAACTTTAATTATTTAGTATGTTGGACTTGTACTCCTACAAGCTCATTAAACATACTTCTCACTTATTTAATTTAATATTTAATAAACTCAACTTTTGAGCTTAACAAATTAAATCGATTATAAATTCAACATTTGAATTTATTATTTAAATTATAAATTCAACTCTTTGAATTTTATCACCTCCAAAATTTAATATTTAATAAACCCAACTTTTGAGTTTAATAAATTAAATTATCAGATTTCATAAATTCAACTCATTGAATTTATTCTCCCAAATTTTATAATCATAAATTCAACTCCTTGAATTTACTATATCATAATATAAATTCAACTCCTTGAATTTATTCTCTCAAATTTTATAATCATAAATTCAACTCCTTGAATTTACTATATCATTATATAAATTCAACTCCTTGAATTTATTCTCTCAACGGGAACAAACGATCCAGTACTTGTGTGACCCTCAATGGTTCAGGGATACAGCTAGCAGTGGATTCACAACTCTTTGTGATTCAGGACATAATCCTTTATTCGGGCTTACCCTAGTTAGCCCCATTCTTTCATCAACACCTTGATCAAGAATGTCAGAACTCATTTCTGATTGCACCCATCGGATCATGTAAGAGCGTCTAGTAGCATCGCCCCATGATCCCCTAGGCATCACTGATAGTGCCTGCAAGAACCAGTCGATTATGATTAACGTACAGTACGGTCCCTTCATCTCATATATCCCGATCGAATCTGCAACCATTGGTTCATCGAGGGTTGCATATTAATTCGATAACTATGTGATAACTATAATAGTGGCATCGCGTGTACTATTTTGGAGAACTCCTTCTCCAACGTACATCTCGTACTCTGGCCAGAGATTCCATGCACTATTATTTCATTAGATCACATAGGATATCCACACCCGTAGGTGAGCGGTGAATCCCCGACTACAATGCACTGGCTCCTATATGTGTCGCAACTGTACCCAACCTCGCCACCTGATGACTCTCCTGGAGCCGGTAAACGAGTCAAAGCACAGCCCTAACATATAGAGCCTCAGTGTTGTCTCGGGTCGTAAGTATTAATGGTGTACAATCATAACCACGGACTTATCCTCTCGATGAATGATAACCACTTGGAAAGTTCGAGGGAGGGTTGTTCAGTATAATCATCATATGACTACCCATCTGCATGTTTGGACATCTCTATGCCCTTACCAAGAAACGCAGTACACAACATCACAGATGCTAGTCTCGATCTCAAGCGGCCTTTATCCCTGTTTTAGGCGGCTGAATCGACTAGGAACGAAATTATAATATGCAGTGTTTACAAATGAGTTTCAACATCGAATTACGATTCATTTGTATTAAAGCATAATCAAGGACTTTATCTATGCTGATTGCATGGGTATACAGATAAAGTATAACAAGACCATAAAAAGTTAAATTATATTAAAATAAAGATTGTTTATTTCACTTGAGTCAATAAATTCCCTAGCCAACCGTTGGCTTGCAGGGCATTTACTCTAACAATCTCCCACTTGCCCTAGAGCCAGCTACACATAAACTTTAATCTCATTGCTTCGCGATGCTACTCAAACAATGGTCCTGGCAAGGGCTATGTAAGTGGATCAGTAACATTATCTGCAGAGGGGAGTCTTTCTACTGATATGTCTCCTCTTCCCACAATCTCCCGTATGATGTGGAACTTCCTAAATACATGTTTGGATCACTGATGAGACCTTGGTTCCTTTGCTTGCGCAACGACACCAGTGTTGTTCCAGTACAACGGGACTGGATCAACTCCATTAGGAATAATGTCCAACTCTTGGACAAAATTCCTCATCCAAACTACCTCTTTGGTTGCATCAGATGCAACATTGCATTCAGTTTCAGTGGTGGAATCCGCAACGGTGTCTTGCTTGGAATCTTTCCAAGAGACAGCCGCACCATATAGCATGAATACAAAATCAGAGGTCGATTTCGAATCATCTACGTCACATTGGAATCTATAATCCGTGTAGTTTTCCCATTTCAATTCTCCACCCCCATAGACCATGAACAAGTTCTTAGTCCTTCTCAAATACTTAAGAATATCTTTCACGGCCTTCCAATACATTGGACCAGGGTTTTCCTGATATCTGCTTGTAACACTCAAAGCGTAAGCAACATCAGGACGTGTCTATATCACACCATACATGATACTATCAATGGCTGACGCATATGGAATACATGTCATCATCTCTATCTCTTCATCAGTTTTGGGACACAAAGCTTTAGATAGAGTAATACCATGACACGTTGGTAAGTATCCTCTCTTGGACTCTTCCATAGAGAAACGTTTTATAATGGTATCGATATAGGTGGCTTGGGTGAGTCCGAGCATCCTCTTTGATCTATCTCTATAGATTTGTATTCCCAATACGTAGGATGCTTCACCCATGTCTTTCATGGAGAATTTACTGGCTAACCATACTTTAGTTGATTGCAGTAATCCTACATCATTCCCAATGAGCATGATATCATCCACGTAAAGTACTAGAAATGTCACTGCACTCCCACTAATTTTCTTGTACACACATGGTTCCTCAGGATTCTTAGCAAAACCAAACTCTTTGATAGTGCTATCAAATCTGAGGTTCCAACTTCTTGACTCCTGCTTGAGACCATATATTGATCTCTGAAATTTGCATACCTTATGCACACTTCCTATTGATGTGTATCCCTCAGGTGGAGACATATAAATTTCCTTTTTGATGTCTCCATTGAGAAATGCAGTCTTTACATCCATTTGTCATATCTCATAGTCATATCATGATGCTATGGTTAGTAGTATTATAATGGATTTAAACATAGCAACTGGTGAAAATGTTTCCTCATAGTCAACTCCTTGTCTTTGAGTATAATATTTTGCAACCAGCCTTGCTTTGAAGGTCACTACCTTCCCATTCGCCCCAAGTTTTCTTTTGTAGATCCATTTGCACCTTATAGGAACGATTCCCTCAGGTTGATCCACCAATGTCCAGACTCGGTTTGAATATATAGAGTCCATTTCTGACTGCATGGCTTCAAGCCATTTGGTTGAATCAGTATCAGATATTGCTTCCTTAAAGTTCATTGGATCATATCCAACAAAAGACTCATCATGGTCTTGTTCATGAAGAAGCGTATATCTAGCAGGTGGTCTAATAACCCTATCAGACCTTCTAAGAGCTTGTACTTCAACTACTGGTTGTTGGAGATTAGGTTCAACTACTATAGTTGAGGGAGTATCTTGAATTTCTTCAAGTTCTATCAACTTCCCTTTTTCTATCTAATAGAAATTCCTTTTCCAAAAAGATGGCATTTCTTGAAACAAACACTTTTGCTTCATTGGGACGATAGAAATAATACCCAACAGAATTCTTTGGATATCCTACAAAATAGCACAAAGTGGATCTACTATCCAATTTGTCTCCCACTGTCTGCTTCACGTAAGCAAGACATCTCCATATTCTCTCGTAAGAATATTTGGGAATTTTTCCTATCCATATCTCATATGGGTTTTTATACACTGCCTTAGTATAAACATTATTCAACAACATTGCCGCAGTTTCAAGCGCAAAGCCCCAAAACGATGTAGGCAATTTAGTGAATCCCGTCATTGATCGAACCACGTCCAACAAGGTTCACTTACAATGTTCAGAAACACCATTCAATTGTAGTGTTGCTGGTGGAGTCCACTGTAAGAGAATCACATTCTCTTTTAGATAACCCAAAAATTCAGCACTCAAGTATTCTCCACTTCGATCAGATCGAAATGCTTTAATACTTCTTTCTAGCTGGTTTTCTACTTCATATCTGAATTCTTTGAACCTTTCAAATGCTTCAGATTTGTGTTTTATCAAATAAACACACCCATACCTCGAATGGTCATCAGTAAAGGTAATGAAGTAGGATTGCCCATAAGCTAACACTTAGCGGGCCACAAACGTCTGTGTGGATCAAATCCAGTAGATCATGTGCACGTTCCACGTTTCCATTGAATGGAGTCTTGGTCAATTTTCCTTTTAGACAGGACTTACAAGCATGTAGAGAATTTATGTCTGACAAGTCAACATGCCTTCTCCCACTAGCTTGTGCATCCTTCTTTGGGAAATATGACCTAGTCTAGCATGCCATATTTGTGTGGGATTTGGATCATCTAACTTTCTTTTGTTTGTTGTTGAAATCATGTTTACTCGGACATTCACTTATCATTTCCAGAACAATTCTGGCGCATATAATTTCTTATGTCCAGACTTCTTGCAGTGAAATAAATATGTTCTAACTTATCGGGCTTTGTAGGCCTTTTAAGTGTCTTTCAGAGTTTGCTTCTTATTGGGATTGTTTTTCTTGTGAGGGGCAGAACATTTCTTTCCCTTACCTTGTGGACCATTTTCGTCTGACGAGAGGGCCATAAGAAAAACAACAATTCCATGTTTTATGGTGATCTCATAAATTATAAGCGTATTGACTAGCTCTTCAAGGCTATCATCTATCTTATTCAATTCACCATAACCCCGTCAAATGAGGAAGAGAAATATAACAAATTGATGTTATCTAGGAACTCATTAGGAATCACATATTCCAGACACACCACATTCTTAGCAAGCCCAGTCATACGTACACCATGCTCATGGGCCAAAGCCCTGTCTTGCGTGCGTGTGGTCATGAGCTCATTGAAAGTGGTGTGCATAGTTTCATGCACCATGCAACTCTTGCACGAGCATTCGAATGTCAGCAGCATTCAAATTTTCCTCAAACTGTCCCTACAGTTCATTTGACGTAAAAGCGAGCATGTTACACTTTAGCTTGCATACTATGGTCCTACCATCTTGCATGTTTTGTCAGTTCAACAGGACTGACATTAGTGTGTATGCCATTTTCTCTGAATTCAGAACAATTTTCCCAACCAGTCTTGAAAATTAGATTCGGTTAGCTTGTTAATAAAAAAACTTATTACGTGACGAAATCGAAAATATACTGATACGGAAACAGAATAATGGTTGCTGATTATTTTAAAATAATTTTAAGATATAAAATATGGATTTCATTTTATAAATTACCCTCCTACTATTTTGACATTTCCACCACCCTCTGATGAAAAAGGGAAATCGTATTTCCTTAGTAGGCACGTAGAGTCCAATTAGCCAATTATAATCCCGAATAATATCAGCCAATTATAATTTCTAAAAGGTAGAGTCCAATTGAATCCCTATGCAACCTCCGCGTGTTTTGCCCCACGTTTAATAAGGACCCAATAATATGACGTCGTTTATTTTCGCGTGTCAAACCAACCCATCAATATTGAATTGTAGTAGACGGTCGCCATGAGTTCCTCCAATAATATGAGCCGAAGTCATGGGAGTTCCGCTCAATTCACATCATATGTCCGGTGGAAGTCACAGCTTTTCGGCGTACAGGCCTCCCCAATAATATGAGCCAGACAGTGTCCGCGGGTAGCGATCAACATGCAACCACGGTTGATGGAAGGCAAGGAAAAATTAAACTCCTTTAATTTTTACTTTTTCGGTTTGATATAAATTTTGAATCTTATTCAAAATGAGGGATTTTAATTTTAAAATTATCTCATCATTTTAATTTAAAAATCGCGTGCCACGAGTTTGTATGTTTGCTGGATTCATGCAACTATATTATATAATAATATACATACATGCATACTACTATATATCACATATATCATAATATGACATTCAACAATAAATAAAGATGATCGATCGCCAACACTATTAGATCCATGTGAGCCAAACATGGATCCAGGTCTAAAACCTAGGTGAATGCAGGGATGCAAATGCAACTATTACAAGAGCTTCCAATATTTTACATTTCTTCATCTCGTTCATCGGGCCCACCATCTTCCAGTCTTGATCTCCCACTATTTCTAATAATTACATTTAAATAGCCATGGCACATAAGGGATACATCTCATGGGGGTGGGAACGGTGAAAGCGGACCGGTTACGGTGGCCGGAAGCGCAACGGAAGTCAAAAAATTAATTTTCTAGCTCAAAAATTTCGGCCACCTCCATTTTGTGCAATATTTACATTTCAAACACAATAAATCATACATAGGGTGTTTGAAGAAGGTTTACCTATCAACCCCTTGAGGTTGATGTTTGGCTCCAACTAAAGTGTAAACACTTTAGCTCTTGAAGGTTGAAAAGTCTACAAGCTCCTCCTCCAACTCCAAAATAAAGCCCACCACTAACAAGGTAAACCCCCTCAAATATTGCACTAGAAATATTTGAGGATTTATCAAAGAGAAGTGAGTATTCTCCAACAATTGAAGAACACAAGACAGAAGAATTTTTGGGAGAAAAATCCCCTAGAATTTTCGGCCAAGTGAGTGGAATGAGGAGGGAGAGTTGAGTCTTGGGGTTGCAAAAAGTTAGATAAAAAAGTTGCATGCCATGCAATATTTTATTCAAAAGTAATGCAAACCCCTTCACCTCCCAAGCATGCAAACCCTAGTGGGCTTGCAACCTTTTGCAAGGCCCATGGACTTTTAATTGTCTCAAACACTTTTGAGCCCAATTAGACTTTACTTGATTTTACTCAAGCCCACTAGTTAAATAATTATTTCCAATTGCGCTCTACAAGGCCCAATGTTATTTAATTAATTCAACACTTGAATTAATTTAATTATTTGGACTCTACTAGGCCCACTAGTGTTTAATTAATTCAACACTTGAATTAATTTAATTTAGTCCATAATAATGTTTATGAAAATCACAATTTTCAAATACATTATTCACTTGACCAAATTTTAATCTAGGAACACTTCCTTAAATTAAAATTTATATTTCTCTCATAGAAGTCATACTTCTATTTTTCTTTACGCTTATAAACACATTTATAAGCCGTTCAACACATTGAACTATTTTACTTCTCATCGGGATTTACAAAGCTAGTACTTGTGTGGCCCTCAATGGTTCATTGATACAACTAGCCGTGGGTTCACATCTCTATGTGATTCGGACTAAACATGTCCTTATTCGAGCATACCCCAATTGCTCCATTCTTACTTATCAACTCCTTGATAGTAAGAACGTCAGAACTCAAGTCTGATAGTACCCAACCAATCACGTTAAACGCCTAGCAGCATCGCTTACGTGATTCCCTAGGTATCACATGATAGTGCCTGCAAGAACCATTCAATTATGGTTAGCGTACAGTACGGTCCCTTCAAATCATATATCCCGACCGATTCGACAACTATTGGTTTATCGAGAGTTGTCAATGAATCGATACTATGTGTCATGTTGTGGTTGCATCGATGGTGTAATCTATGAAACCCCTTTCATAATTACCACCATACTCTGATCAGAGATTTCAACCCACACATACATGAAAAACACATAGGATATCCATACCCGTAGGTAAGCGGTGAATCCCCGGCTACAATGCATCGACTCTTATATGTTTCGCCGTAACACCCAACCTTGCCACCTGATGACCCCACAAGAGTCGGTAAACAAGTCAAAGTGAAACGCTAGCACATAGAGTCTCAATGTTGTCCCGGTTCATAAGGACTAATGGTGTACAACCATAAACTAGGACTTTTCCACTCGATAAGTGAGAACCACTTGGAAAGTCCTTTATAGAGGGTTGTTCAGTGCACTCTACAAGGAGCACCTATCTGCATGCTCGGACATCACAATGTCCCCTACCAATGAAACATGGTACTCACAACGCAGATACTAGTCTCTAACTCGAGCGGCCTATATCCTTCTTAGTGGCGGCTGAATCGACTAGGAACCGTTTAGAATATACAGTATTACAAATATGAGTTTCATGATACTCATCATATGAGCATCTCATATTCTTTCTACTATTTGTATATTCAAGGACTTTATCTATGCAACTAGCATGGGTATACAGATAAAGATGCGCCAATATAAAAAATTCATATATTATTAAAATAAAGATCGTTTATACAAAGAGTTTCATCATGAACAGTCGGCCAACACTTGGCTCGACGTGCACCTACTCTAACAATCTCCCACTTGCACTAGAGCCAACTACCCATATACTTTAGACCCATTGATTCGCGATGCTTCTCGAATGATGGTCCTGGTAAAGGCTTATTTAGTGGATCAGCAACATTTTCTGCGGAGCCGACTTTGTCGATCGACACTTCTCCTCGTTCCACGATCTCTCTGAGGATGTGGTACTTTCTCAATACGTGTTTGGACTTCTGATGAGACCTTGGCTCCTTCGCCTGAGCTATGGCTCCCGTGTTGTCACACATCACCGGGATAGGAGCAACTCCATTAGGAATGACGCCCAACTCTTGGACGAAATTCCTAATCCAAACAGCCTCCTTTGCTGCAGCCGATGCAGCAATGTATTCTGCCTCAGTGGTGGAATCCGCAGTACTGTCTTGCTTGGAACTCTTCCAAGAGACAGCACCACCATTGAGCATGAATATGAATCCGGAGGTTGACTTCGAGTCATCAACATCGCTTTGGAAGCTAGAGTCGGTATAGCCTTCCAATTTCAGTTCTCCACCCCCATAGACCAAGAACAACTTATTGGTCCTTCTCAAATACTTAAGGATGTCTTTCACAGCTTTCCAGTGTGGAAGACCAGGGTTGGATTGATATCTACTCACTACACTTAGTGCAAATGCCACGTCAGGATGTGTAGATATCATCCCATACATGATACTACCAATAGCCGAAGCATACGGAATTCGTGTCATCGTCGCTATCTCTGCATCAGTCTTGGGAGACATAGACTTGGATAGGGACACGCCATGACACATTGGTAGATGTCCTCTCTTGGAGTCATCCATTGAGAACCGCTTCACGATGGTATCAATGTATGTGGACTGGGTGAGACCAAGCAATCTTTTTGATCTATCTCTATAGATCTGTATTCCAAATACAAAAGATGCTTCTCCCAAGTCCTGCATCGAGAACTTACTTGCTAACCATAACTTAGTTGATTGCAACATTCCTACATCATTCCCAATGAGTAGAATGTCATCAACATAAAGAACAAGGAATATTACAGCACTCCCACTGACCTTCTTATACACACAGGGTTCCTCAGGATTTCTTAGTAAAACCAAACTCTTTGATTGTACTATCGAATCTGAGGTTCCAACTCCTAGATGCCTGCTTAAGACCATAAATAGATCTTTGAAGTTTGCATACCATATGCTCACTTCCGATAGATGTAAACTCTTCAGGTTGAGACATGTAAATCTCTTCCTTAATATCCCCATTAAGGAAGGCAGTCTTGACATCCATCTGCCATATCTCATAGTCATACCATGCAGCTATGGCTAGCAAAATCCTAATGGACTTGAACATCGCAACTGGAGAAAAGGCTTCCTCATAGTCAACACCTTGCCTTTGAGTATACCTTTTTGCTACCAATCGCGCCTTGAAGGTCAATACCTTCCCATCCGCCCCAAGTTTCCTCTTGTAAATCCATTTACACCTTATGGGAACAATTCCCTCAGGTGGATCCACGAGATTCCACACTTGGTTCGAATGCATGGAATTCATCTCAGATTCCATTGCTTCAAGCCATTTGGATGAATCGGCATCAGATAACGCTTCCTTGAAGTTCCTTGGATCACATCCAAGGTTAGGCTCATCATGGCCCTCTTCAAGAAGCAGACCATACCTCATAGGTGGTCTCGAGACTCTCTCGGTTCTTCTAGGAGCTTGTATCTCCTCACTTAGCTCATTGGGTGTGGGTTCTACAACTTTGGGTGTCTCTCGAACCTCTTCGAGTTCTATCATCTCGCCTTTTCTATCCAATAAAAATTCCTTTTCCAAAAAGGTTTCATTCCTAGAAACAAACACCTTTGTTTCTTGGGGATGATAGAAATAATATCCAACGGAATTCCTTGGATATCCCACAAAGTAGCATAAAATGGATCGACTATCCAATTTATCTCCCACTGCCTGCTTCACATAAGCAGGACACCCCCATATTCTAAGATAAGAATACTTGGGAGGTTTACCCATCCATATCTCATATGGAGTATTGTCAACTGCCTTTGTATGGACATTGTTCAACAACAGTGCCGCTGTCTCAAGCGCATATCCCCAAAAGGATGGCGCAACTCCGTGAACCCCATCATAGACCGAACCATGTCCATCAAAGTCCGGTTACGACGCTCCGAAACACCATTCAACTGCGGTGTAGCGGGCGGAGTCCACTGCGAGAGAATCCCATTCTCTCTAAGATACTCTTGGAACTCGGCACTCAAGTACTCACCACCTCGATTCGATTGAAGTGCCTTGATGCTTCGTCCCAATTGCTTCTCTACTTCACTTCTGAATTTTTTGAACCTTTCAAAGGCTTCAGACTTGTATTTCATCAAATACACATACCCATACCTCGAAAAGTCATCGGTAAAGGTGATGAAGTAGGCATGTCCATGCTTAGTAGTGATGCTAAGCGGACCGCACACATCGGTATGGATCAAATCCAATAACCATTTGGCTCGCTTCACATGGCCCTTAAAGGGAATTTTGGTCATCTTTCCTTTTAGACAAGATTCACAAGTCGTGAGGTCGTGAGAGCATTAATATCGGACATATCAAACATGCCAACTCCCACTAACTTGTTCATCCTTCTTAGGGAAATATGTCCTAATCGAGCATGCCATAATTGTGCCGAATTTAGAGTATCTTGTTTGCGCTTATTTGTTGTTGTTATTGCTTGGACATTGTTAAGTGGAATATCTTTCAATTTTAAGGTGTAGAGATTGTTTTCAAGTTCTCCGATACCAACTAAACATTCATTCTTGTAAATATTGCAAACACCTTTGCTAAATAAACAAGAAAATCCATCAATATCAAGCATAGAAATGGAAATAATGTTTTTGATCAAGTCTGGTACGAACAAAACATCTCTTAATACAAACTTAAAATCATTGTTCAAAATTAAACAAACATCTCCTATGGCCTTGGCAGCAACTCTTGCTCCATTGCTCATTCTCAAGAAGGTCTCACCCTCTCGGAGCCTTCTACTTCTTCCCATCACCTGCAAATCATTACAGAGATGTGAGCCACAGCCGGTATCCAATACCCAAGAAGTAGAGTTAATCGAGATATTTACTTCAATAAAGAACATACCTTTGCCAGAACCCTTCTGCGCAAGATATTCCCTGCAGTTACGCCTCCAATGTCCAGGCTTCTTGCAGTGATGACAGATGTCAACTGTCTTCTCAGCCTTGGCTGGCGCGGCTGCCACTACGGGACTCGGAGTCTGCCTCTTCAAGGGCACGCTCTTCTTGGGGCGCTGGAAAGAACGCTTCTTTCCCTTCCCAGGTGGACCGGTCTTCGTGCCAGATGAAGAGCCCACATAAAGAACCGGCTTCTCCTTTTTGATTGTGGACTCAAAGGTCACAAGCATGTTCACCAACTCTTCAAGGCTTGGCTCAAGCTTGTTCATACTGAAATTCACCACAAAAGGATCGAACGAGCTCGGCAGTGACAACAGCAGCACGTCGGTGGTCAAATCCGAAGGCAAGATCAAATCCATGCCAACGAGCTTATCCACGAGCCCAATCAACTTTAGGCCATGCTCATGGACCGAAGCCCCATCTCGCATGCGTAAAGTGATGAGATCCTTGACTGTGGCATGCCTTAGAGGCCGAGTCTGCTCACCAAAGAGCTCCTTGAGGTGCATATGAATGTCAGAAGCATTCTTAGCATCCTCGAATCGCCTCTGCAGCTCATCGTTCATCGAAGCCTGCATATAACACCTCGCCTTCAAGTCATGGTCGCACAAATCCTTGTAGGTCTGCAATTCCTCAGGAGTACAGCTAGTCGGAGCCTCAGCAGGGGGCGACTCAGTCAGTGTGTATGCAATTTTCTCCGAGTTCAAGACAATCTTTAGATTTCTTAGCCAAGTGATATAGTTAGGTCCGGTTAGAACGTGTTTTTCGAGAATAACGGAAAACGGGTTGCGAATTGATGACATTGTCAAAGATTTGTACTGAAAAGTAAAACAGATAAATGTTAATGACTATTTTAAAATATTTAATAAGATATAAAGTTTGGACTTTTACTTTATAAATTATCGCTCCCACTGTTTTGACATTTTCACTACCCTCTAGTGAAAACGGGAAACACTTTCCTCAGAAGGTACGTAAGGTCCAATTAGCGAATTGTGATCCCGAATAATATCGGCCAATCACAATTCCTAAAAGGTAGTTTCCAATTGCATCGCCATGCAACCCTCTACGTAAAATTTTGTCTCACGTTTGGTTAGGACCCAATAATATGACGTCGTTCATCTTTACGTGTCAAGCCTAACCCATCGATATTGAACCTTAATGGACGGTCGCCATGAGTTCCCTCAATAATATGAGCCGAAATCATGGGAGTTCCACGTAGTTCACATCACTATGTCAATGGATGTCACAGCTTTCCGGTACCCAAGGCTCCCCCAATAATATGAGCCGAGCCCCGAGTACGGGTAGCGTTCAACATGCACCCATTGTCGATGGAAGACAATGAAATTATAAACAAATTTATAATTCCCCTTTTCGGACTTGATATTAATTTTGAATTTAATTCAAAATGAGGGTTTTTAATTTTGAAAGGTCTCATCATTAATTTTATTTTAAAAGCTCGCCATGTTTGATCGTATGTTTGCCGGATTCATGCAACTTTGTTATTATAATAATAATAATAACGCACATACTCATTATTTATAACATATCATGCATATATTATAAATAGAAAACAATACAAGGATGATCAATCGCCCCAAAACTAATGGCCCGTGTGAGCTAAACACGGGTCTAGGTCCAATCCTAAGGTAAATGCACGGGATGCAAATGCAACTATATTATTACATTAGCATCCAATATTACATGTCTTCGATCTTCATAATCACCAAGGCCACCATCTTCCAATCTTGATCTTCCACTATTCTAATATTTACAATTAAATATCCATGGCAAATAGGGATACATCTCATGGGGGTGGGAACGGGCCATAAACCAAGCCCACTTTAAATTGATAATTATTACAATCATACAACACAAATATCCTAGCATACACCTAGCAAATTGGGCTTGGGCTTTTGATCATCCTTCATGCACAATATCACATATCATACACCATCAATTAATTATCACTATAATTAATTGATCCAATATTATATATCTTGATCCAATCACTAACCGCCACAATTATAAATTAAATTAACAAAATATACAAACACCTTTGTCTACTTTCAAATTAATTTATTTATAATCGAATTTCTCGTAAATCACAATTTACTATAAATAATTAAAGTCCAACTTCAATTATTTATTTTATGAGAAAATATATGCAACAATTGTAAATTTAAACTTAAGGGCCCAAAACTCACTTTTCACCAAAAATACTTTGGCCCATTTAAATTTCAGAAAATATGTTGACCATCTAATGGCCCAACAACTCAAGGCCCATGACAATAAGATTGTCCAAAACACTTTTGGAAACCCTAGTCGTCATCACCGTCGCCGGAGCTCCGTCGCCGGATTCCGGCAACAAAAATTTTTTTTTTATTTAAAAACTGCAATTTTCGGGCAGCCCCTCGGGCAGCAACATGCTGCCCGAAAAATGTGTTTTTTTTTTTTTGTTTTTGATTCAAAAAATTCGGCCTTCATGATTCCTTGCACCAAAAATTTCTCAAGAGGTTAGAAATCGATCTCAACATAATATTATGCAAATATTACACAAAAACCGTAACCTTAGCTCTGATATCACTTGAAAGCGGACCGGTTACGGTGGCCGGAAGCGCAACGGAAGTCAAAAAATTAATTTTCTAGCTCAAAAATTTCGGCCACCTCCATTTTGTGCAATATTTACATTTCAAACACAATAAATCATATATAGGGTGTTTGAAGAAGGTTTATCTATCAACCCCTTGAGGTTGATGTTTGGCTCCAACTAAAGTGTAAACACTTTAGCTCTTGAAGGTTGACAAGTCTACAAGCTCCTCCTCCAACTCCAAAATAAAGCCCACCACTAACAAGGTAAACCCCCTCAAATATTGCACTAGAAATATTTGCGGATTTATCAAAGAGAAGTGAGTATTCTCCAACAATTGAAGAACACAAGACAGAAGAATTTTTGGGAGAAAAATCCCCTAGAATTTTCGGCCAAGTGAGTGGAATGAGGAGGGAGAGTTGAGTCTTGGGGTTGCAAAAAGTTAGATACAAAAGTTGCATGCCATGCAATATTTTATTCAAAAGTAATGCAAACCCCTTCACCTCCCAAGCATGCAAACCCTAGTGGGCTTGCAACCTTTTGCAAGGCCCATGGAATTTTAATTGTCTCAAACACTTTTGAGCCCAATAGACTTTACTTGATTTTACTCAAGCCCACTAGTTAAATAATTATTTCCAATTGGGCTCTACAAGGCCCAATGTTATTTAATTAATTCAACACTTGAATTAATTTAATTATTTGGACTCTACTAGGCCCACTAGTGTTTAATTAATTCAACACTTGAATTAATTTAATTTAGTCCATAATAATGTTTATGAAAATCACAATTTTCAAATACATTATTCACTTGACCAAATTTTAATCTAGGAACACTTCCTTAAATTAAAATTTATATTTCTCTCATAGAAGTCATACTTCTATTTTTCTTTACGCTTATAAACACATTTATAAGCCGTTCAATACATTGAACTATTTTACTTCTCATCGGGATTTACAAAGCTAGTACTTGTGTGGCCCTCAATGGTTCATTAATACAACTAGCCGTGGGTTCACATCTCTATGTGATTCGGACTAAACATGTCCTTATTCGAGCATACCTCAATTGCTCCATTCTTACTTATCAACTCCTTGATAGTAAGAACGTCAGAACTCAAGTCTGATAGTACCCAACCAATCACGTTAAACGCCTAGCAGCATCGCTTACGTGATTCCCTAGGTATCACATGATAGTGCCTGCAAGAACCATTCAATTATGATTAGCGTACAGTACGGTCCCTTCAACTCATATATCCCGACCGATTCGACAACTATTGGTTTATCGAGAGTTGTCAATGAATCGATACTATGTGTCATGTTGTGGTTGCATCGATGGTGTAATCTATGAAACCCCTTTCATAATTACCACCATACTCTGATCAGAGATTTCAACCCACACATACATGAAAAACACATAGGATATCCATACCCGTAGGTAAGCGGTGAATCCCCGGCTACAATGCATCGACTCCTATATGTTTCGCCGTAACACCCAACCTTGCCACCTGATGACCCCACAAGAGTCGGTAAACAAGTCAAAATGAAACGCTAGCACATAGAGTCTCAATGTTATCCCGAATCATAAGGACTAATGGTGTACAACCATAAACTAGGACTTTTCCACTCGATAAGTGAGAACCACTTGGAAAATCCTTTGTAGAGGGTTGTTCAGTGCACTCTACAAGGAGCACCTATCTGCATGCTCGGACATCACAATGTCCCCTACCAATGAAACATGGTACTCACATCGCAGGTCAAATATTTTAAAATAAAAATTCCATGACCTAATTAACATAATTAACATTAATGGGCTTGATTAATTAATTGGGTTAGTCCAACTAGTTTAATTAATTAATCAAAGTCCATTAAAACTCTAATTATTTAGTATGTTGGACTTGTACTCCTACAAGCTCATTAAACATACTTCCCACTTATTTAATTTAATATTTAATAAACTCAACTTTTGAGCTTAACAAATTAAATCGATTATAAATTCAACATTTGAATTTATTATTTAAATTATAAATTCAACTCTTTGAATTTTATCACCTCCAAAATTTAATATTTAATAAACCCAACTTTTGAGTTTAATAAATTAAATTATCAGATTTCATAAATTCAACTCATTGAATTTATTCTCCCAAATTTTATAATCATAAATTCAACTCCTTGAATTTACTATATCATAATATAAATTCAACTCCTTGAATTTATTCTCTCAAATTTTATAATCATAAATTCAACTCCTTGAATTTACTATATCATTATATAAATTCAACTCCTTGAATTTATTCTCTCAACGGGAACAAACGATCCAGTACTTGTGTGACCCTCAATGGTTCAGGGATACAGCTAGCCGTGGGTTCACAACTCTTTGTGATTCAGGACATAATCCTTTATTCGGGCTTACCCTAGTTAGCCCCATTCTTTCATCAACACCTTGATCAAGAATGTCAGAACTCATTTCTGATTGCACCCGTCGGATCATGGTAAGAGCGTCTAGTAGCATCGCCCCATGATCCCCTAGGTATCACTGATAGTGCCTGCAAGAACCAGTCGATTATGATTAACGTACAGTACGGTCTCTTCATCTCATATATCCCGATCGAATCTGCAACCATTGGTTCATCGAGGGTTGCATATTAATTCGATAACTATGTGATAACTATAATAGTGGCATCGCGTGTACTATTTCGGAGAACTCCTTCTCCAACGTACATCTCGTACTCTGGCCAGAGATTCCATGCACTATTATTTCATTAGATCACATGGGATATCCACACCCGTAGGTGAGCGGTGAATCCCCGACTACAATGCACTGGCTCCTACATGTGTTGCAACTGTACCCACAATCTCCTCTTCCCACAATCTCCCGTATGATGTGGAGTCTTTCTACTGATATGTCTCCTCTTCCCACAATCTCCCGTATGATGTGGAACTTCCTAAGTACATGTTTGGATCGCTGATGATACCTTGGTTCCTTTGCTTGCGCAACGACACCAGTGTTGTTCCAGTACAACGGGACTGGATCAACTCCATTAAGAATAATGTCCAACTCTTGGACAAAATTCCTCATCCAAACTACCTCTTTGGTTGCCTCAGATGGAACATGGCATTTAGCTTCAGTGGTGGAATCCGCAACGGTGTCTTGCTTGGAACCTTTCCAAGAGACAGCCGCACCATATAGCATGAATACAAAATCAGAGGTCGATTTCGAATCATCTACGTCACATTGGAATCTATAATCCGTGTAGTCTTCCCATTTTACTTGAGTCAATAAATTCTCTAGCCAACCGTTGGCTTGCAGGGCATCTACTCTAACAGAAGCAACTATGCCCACAGAAAGCAGAACTTTACAGCTGAAGTTTTTAGATGGAGTTTCTGGTCCTGTTCTGACGGGCAAGGAGATTGAAGGAAAAGGAGGCACTGCCATGAGGTTGGATGTCGTCGATAGTACGACGGGAAAATTATTAATTCCGGTCCCGAAGCCTCGCAAAAGGTTGAGATATTACTTCTTCAGGCAGATG
Source organism: Primulina eburnea (assembly GCF_022965805.1). Classification (NCBI taxonomy): domain Eukaryota; kingdom Viridiplantae; phylum Streptophyta; class Magnoliopsida; order Lamiales; family Gesneriaceae; genus Primulina; species Primulina eburnea. The sequence goes on from NW_027331355.1 coordinate 314,769, forward strand.
ATGACAATGAACACAATTGGAGCACCGAAGACTTCAATAATAAGATCATTAGGAAAAGTGAAAAGGAGAAACCTCGTGTTGCTAAGGGTATGTATGTGCGCCTCAAGGAAGGGGTGGGCATCTTATCTGATATCAAGTTAGGACATGGATCTAGTTGGAAGAAGCGCTGTTTGTGCCGACTTGGGGCAAGATTTGTAGATAATTCTAATGGGAGTAAGGTGAAGGAAGCATGGACAGAGTCATTTATGGTTGAAGACCGCCGAGGGAAATGTAAGTCTCTCTCATTTTATTTTCTTGCTATTGTCTGTTCATTCTAAGAATTTCATTTTGCATAATCGTGAGTTGTAGACTCAATCTGGGTGTTTAGAGTGGTTCACATGTTATTCACATTAGAACCATATGAAACTAGTAGGAATTATGTGGCGCAAAATCAAAATGTAGATGGCAAATGGAAGCAGAATCTAAATAGTAGAATTTCCCTGTTTTTCCCAAAATTCCTTGGATGTAATTTAGTGAATATTGCAAGTAACAGACATTTTTTTAAAAAGTTTTGTTTCCAGCTGCCCTTTAGGCACCTCCATCCATATTATATGTCCTCAATTTTAACATTATACTGAAAACCATGTGTTACGGGTAAGTTAAATGAATGAAGACAAATATGTTTTTAGTTCAGCTTACCATTTTTTTGGCACCGTCTTTTCATGGCCTTCCTTTTTGCAATGATTATATGGTTCATGTTACTAGTATTCTGTTATGGTCCCCAACTGTACTAAAGTGCAAGCAGGCCACATTTAAGAAGATAGCTGATGGAACATTTGTGTTACTCCTGTATCCTGTTTGCAGTGTATGGAAAGCACTACCCACCATCTCTTTTAGATGATATTTGGAGATTGGAAAACATTGGCAGAGACGGTGGCCCCTGTAAGGATTTGTACAAGGAAAAGATTATTACAGTACAAGATTTTCGGTTTTTACTCTCTATTTGTAGAATCCGAAAAAATCAGATTACGTATAAGCCATGCATAATTTCTATTATTTAAACTAAAAATGAATTTTTATGAATATATGAAGTATTTTATTTATTTTAAAAGTAGATGTTTAGTTTTAGCTTTTCAGGATAAATACGAGAGGTCGGACCGGAGTTTGGAGATTAGAGATAAGATTAATAATAAGAAAATATTCCTAAATTTAATTTTAGTCAAAGAATAATTTAATTTAAAGAAATAAAATGTTTTAGGATTCATTTAAATTAATTAGAGCTAAGTTGTTAAATAAATTCTTTTAGGTTCAATATTTAATTAAGGCTTAAATTAAAATATGTGAACAAATGAAGGTGAATTAATCTAGGTATAAAATATTCAAGAAAGTAAACATAGCCTTAAAGCATTTAAATTTGAAGTCATGAATGCCATGCAATATTCTTAACTAAATTAATTGGTTAATGCATTACAATATATATATTTGAGGTTTAAAATCTTAAACAATTAAAATGCAAATTTAAACCATAAAATACCATTCAAAATAAGTTGGAATTTGGTCAATACAATTCAAAGGTATAGTAACTTTTCCTTTCAAAGTACCTATAATAAGACTTCATGGTGTGTTCATTCCTTTGACCATTTTAATTCACAAATAAATAAATTCAAACACTATAATTCACATAATTTTTCCTCAAACCATTACCTTAGCAAATTATAGTGCAGAATAATAAGAACAAAACTCATGGCAACAAGGAAGGAGAATCATTTCAAACCCATTCAAATTCTTGACTTGTAACCCCCAACTTAATGTGTATTATAGCATCTTTAACACCTCCTATATCATTCACCCTCATCCCTTACCTTCCCTACAACCATAAGCTTCGAAACATATCAGATTTAGCAGCTTAGAAACGTGATAACAGCAGCTAAAGTAATCGAGTATAGCAGCAGAAAATAAGAAGAGAATCCAACTCGGTTCCGTCGCTCGTCTTCGTCGTATTGATTTGTGTGATTTCGAGAATAAAATCTCTTACTCCATTAATCAGCGAAGGTCAGTTAAATAGAGTTACAAAGTGCAAGAAAATAGGATCTAAAAAACAGCCTAACTAAAGTTCCTAAGTATAAGGTAACAACTAACAACCTATGACTAAGCATCACTCTAATCTACACTCCCCCTCAAGTTGGTTCATAAATATCATACATGCCCAACTTGTTTACAAGAAAATCAAATGTAGGTTTGAATAAACCCTTTGTTAGGATGTCTGCGGTCTGATCTTCAGACTTCAAGAAAGGAATACAAATGACTCCTGCTTCCAACTTCTCCTTTATGAAATGTCGATCAACCTCTATATGTTTGGTCCTGTCATGTTGAACTGGGTTGTGTGCAATGCTTATGGAAGCTTTGTTGTCGCAAAAAACTTTAATAGGAAGATTGGCTTCCAGTTTCAGTTCCTCGAGAACTCGTTTTATCCATAGAATCTCACAAATTCCATTAGCCATTGCTCTGTATTCAGCCTCTGCACTACTCCGAGCAACAACATTTTGCTTTTTACTTCTCCACGTTACCAAGTTTCCCCATACGTAGGTACAATATCCCGAAGTTGACTTTCTGTCTGTGATGGAACCAGCCCAATCGGCATCCGTAAAGACTTCGATGCTCCTATTATCTCCCTTTCTGAAAAAAAGATCTTTCCCCGGACTACTCTTTAAATACCTCAATATTCGATATACGGCCTCGAGGTGCTCTTTATAAGGACAGTGCATAAATTGACTCACCATGCTTACAGCAAATGCAATATCAGGCCGTGTGTGAGAGAGGTATATAAGTCTTCCAACGAGTCGCTGGTATTGCTGAATATTCACCAAGTTGCCTTGGTTGACATTACCAAGCTTCTTGTTCGGGTCTATAGGAGTATCTATAGGACGACAACCACTCATTCCTGTGTCCTTTAAGAGATCCATAATGTACTTCCGTTGAGAGACAATAATTCCCTTTTTAGACCGTGCAACCTCCATAGCTAGAAAATACTTCATTTCTCCTAGATCTTTGATCTCAAATTCTTTGGAGAGTTTGTTCTTCATTGCTTCCAATTCTTCTTGATCACTTCCAGTGAGAAGTATATCATCTACATAAACAATCAAGATTGCAATCTGTCCATTGTTCGAGTAGCGAGTAAACAAGGTATGGTCAGATTGTGCTTGAGAATATCCCTGTTTCTTTACCACTTGCGTGAATCTCTCAAACCACGCGCGCGGAGACTGCTTGAGTCCATACAACGCCTTTTCCAATTTGCATACTTTAGCTCCAAATTTGTTTTCGAAACCTGGTGGTGGAAGCATATAGACTTCTTCCTCCAATGTACCATTCAAGAATGCATTTTTTATGTCGAACTGTCGTAAAGGCCAGTCTAAATTTGCTGCAATAGATAACAATATTCGAACGGTGTTGAGTTTGGCTACAGGAGCAAAGGTCTCCATGTAGTCAATGCCATAGGTTTGTGTAAATCCTTGGCTACTAGTCGAGCTTTGTGTCTTTCAAGTGTTCCGTCGACATTGAATTTTGGTGTGAAAACCCATTTGCAGCCAACTGTGGGAGTATTCTTTGGAAGTTCTTCAAGTTTCCATGTCTGATTTTTCTCAAGTGCATTCATCTCCTCAAGAACAGCCTGTCTCCACTCTGGAACATTTAGAGCTTCCTGTATGTTGTTTGGAATCTGAATATTTGAGACATTGGTTGTGAAAACAGCAAACGAAGATGAGAGTTTCGAGTTAGATACAAACTGAGTCATAGGATATTTAACACAAGACCTTTTTTCTTTTCTAAGTGCTATTAGCAAATCAAGCTTAGAGTTAGAAGAGACAGAAGAGTTACCAACTTCATTTTCCGGTCCTGATTCAGATTCTTGACACGGCAAGGGTGCAGCGGCTTCACTTTGTCGATGAGGGAACTTCCTCTCATATATTTGCCCAAATAGTTTTCTATTCTGATTATCGCATTCTGCTTCCAGTAGCTGTTGAGATTCAATATGATCTAGGCTGGAGGAAGTGTTACTTTGGTTAGCTAGCTCTAGATTTTCTTTCATATTTATCTCTTCTGTTTGCATTAAACTTTCACATTTGCTGCTAGAGGCAGAATCTAGAAAGTCTAGATTTAATAAGGGATCACAGCTTTTGTTATTTGCAATGTCTCTGAGGTTGTGATGAAGATTAAAACTATTAGTTGATATTCCTAGATTTTTCAATTTTGAATCTTCAACCAATTTCTCCCCCTGAAGATTAGGACGAAAAAAAGGAATATTTTCAAAGAATTTAACATCCATTGAGACAAAAAATTTTTGAAGAGTGGGGTCAAAGCACTTGTACCCTTTTTGATTCGGAGCAATCCCAACAAACACACATTTTCGAGCTTTTGGGTCAAGTTTACTAGTGTTCCTGACTGGATTCCTAGTAAATACAGTGCATCCAAATATTTTCAAGGACATAGTATCATTAAACAGACGAGATTGTGGAAACAGATTTTGAAGACAAGTGATTGGTGTTTGAAACTTGAGGATTTTAGATGGCAATCTGTTCATTAGATAGGTGGCTTGCAAAACCGCCTCTCCCCACAAATATTTAGGAACTTTAGTAGAGAAAAGTAAGGCACGACTTATCTCAAGAAGGTGTCTATTCTTCCTCTCGGCAACGCCATTCTGTTGAGGAGTGTCATTACAAGAACTCTGTTGAACAATTCCTTTTTCGTCACAAAATTTTCCTAAGGCTTGGGAAAAATATTCACGACCATTATCACTTTTTAAAATCTGTATACTCGTATTAAATTGATTTTGAACCATATAATAAAATGTTTTGAAAACGACTTCGACTTCAGATTTGTCTTTGAGTAAATAAACCCAACTGACTCTCGTGTGATCATCGATTAGAGTAATAAACCAACGTTTTCCATGACACGTAGACACTCTTGAAGGACCCCAAAGATCACTATGTACTAGAGCAAAAGGTTTTGAAGGTGTATAAACTCGTGGAGGATATGTACTGCGATGATGCTTGGATAACACACAAATTTCACACTGAAAAGAAGAAGGATTTTTATGACGAAATAAAGCAGGAAACAGATGTTTTAAATAATGAAAATTTGCATGACCTAGTCTAAAATGCCATAGATAAATCTCATCATTACTGAAATCTGAAGCAATTTGCAGGCAAGAATTCTGTCGAGCCTCCTTATTCGAGTACATTCCCTCATCTAAAATGTAAAAACCATCACACTCCTTAGCACTGCCAATCATCATTCTCGAGGCCAGATCCTGAAATTCACAATGGGAGGAGAGAAAAGTGGCATAACAGTTAAGAGTGGATGTGAGTTTACTGATAGAGACAAGGTTATATGATAATTTAGGTACATGCAGAACATTAGACAAGGTTAGCACATCAGAAATTTTGATATCGCCTATACCAGCAATAGCAGAAAAGGAACCATCTGCTATTCTAACTTTGCGATTTCCTGCACAAGGTTTATATGAGAAGAAAAAACTAGAGCAACTAGTCATGTGGTCAGAGGCCCCTGAATCAATAATCCAGGTGGTCTTTGATTGAGAACAAACAAGGGATGACAATAGTTCAGTGTTACCATTGTGAACAAGAGTGCAGGAAGATTTATCTTGAGATGGCTGCAATAAATTCAACAATTGCTCTATTTGTTCCTTTGTGAATTGAGACTGCCCCGAGTTGATAAGGTGCTCTTGAGAAGGATCAGCCATGGTTTGAAAAGCGCGCTCAGGATGAGGTGGCTTCCCACCAGGTGGTTTCCCATGTATCTTCCAGCAAGTTTCACGTGTATGCCAGAATTTTTTGCAGAAGTCACACCAGGGCTTCCGTTTTCTGTCACCACTGGACTCAGCCCCTTTTTCACCCATTTTTATGAAAAGTGCGGACATATCAGATCCAGAGACCTTTGAGATATCGGAGCTGGTGTCTGTTTCAGAAGGATCATTGTTGTTCATGATTTTTCTGCGACTCTCCTCCAGTCGAATTTCAGAAAATACTTCTCTGATAGAAGGAAGAGGATGGCGGCCGAGAATTCGCCCCTTAACATCATCTAGGTTGCGATGAATCCCGACAAGCAGCATGAAGATTCGGTCATTCTCTTCACGTTTCTTCTGTTTAAGAAAATCCGCTAGGCTCTCCCATATATCATCATGATATTGATCTAGTTCTTGCCACCATGCCACCATCTCATTATAGTAGCTGGTGACGTCACGATTTCCTTGCTTGGATTGCCACAGGCGAGTCTTCAACTCGAAAATCTGGGAAGAATTCTCCAAGTCAGAGTAAGTTTCTCGGACAGAGTCCCATACCTCCTTAGCAAACCGCATAAATAGATGAGGCTTTGCAATTGAGGTGTCCATGGAATTGAGCAGCCAAGCCATAATGAGGGAGTTTTCCGAACGCCATGCTATGTAGCTAGGATCTTTAGACTCCGGCTCCTTGGTTTCTCCTGTTAAATAGCCCAATTTTCCCCTACCATCAATGGCAAGTTTCACGGATTGGGACCATTCAGGATAATTCTGACCATTCAATTTATGCACAGTGACTTGCATCGATGAATGAACAGAATCACTCGGCATATTGGATTGACCAGGTGTATAGGGGGATGTGGTTCCCGAATCGGATTTGTTAGCCATAGGATAGAAACCCTAGTTTGCTGGCTCTGATACCATGTGATTTCGAGAATAAAATCTCTTACTCCATTAATCAGCGAAGGTCAGTGAAATAGAGTTACAAAGTGCAAGAAAATAGGATCTAAAAAACAGCCTAACTAAAGTTCCTAAGTATAAGGTAACAACTAACAACCTATGACTAAGCATCACTCTAATCTACAATTTGTTTTGTGTCAAAACAAATTCCAGGCATGTATATGTTGTTTCTTTTCTCTTCAATCAAGTCCTATAAATATTTTTAAACATTATAAGTTCAAGATTCATGAGGCAAAACGAATTTGTGGCAGCAACATTTTCAAAAAAATCTGCACAGATTTTTATAAACTCTTTTGTTTCCAACTTCACGGTTTGAGATGTTTTGTTGATTACAGGGTGTTGCTTCGGTTCCAGGCTCACATGGCTGCTACTAGGCATGAATTATAATGTGTTAGGGTGTTTTTTGTTCAATGGTTCAAGCCCATACACGCATAAACAAATAAATGACAGCAACTTTTCCCTTAAGTGCAGAATTGGAGTCAAGGTTTTATCATTTGGTTGTTTTGGGTGAGAGTTCAAATCATGGCTGTCCTAGGGACTGTAGCCATGATTATAACCCTTCCATATCATGTCTAGGACGTGACCAAGGTGTCCTTTCAAAGCTTGGTTCATGGTTCCATAAGATTTTTAAAACAACAACACAAGCATCACTCGAAAAATTTCTGTTTCTGGTTTGTGTGAGTAACTTCGGTTTTGAGGTGTTGGGATGGGCTGTGGCTGGCTTGTAGCCCATATCCATGGTTCATACAACACTCCATCATGTCTAGAACGAGCCATGGTTGACCATACAGCCACTGGAACGATCCAAGACAGCAAACATTACAAACACATCACAATGCACATAATTTGGGTTCTCAGTAGGAGCTTTGGAATGACATAAGTATTTGCTGGGTTTGTGGTTGGCTTTTAGCCCTTAGCCATGGTCCAAGCCATGCCTTAGGATGTTGGTAAGAGTCCTTGAGCGGTGGTCCAATCCCATATTCATAAAATTCAGGATTTACACTACAAAAGACACAAGCTGTTACTGCTGCCTTTTTGACAGCAACTTTGCGTCGCGGTTTAGGAGGTGGTTTGAGTTCTTGGTTGGCTTTTAGCCCATGGCCTTGAACTGGAAACTACCTTAACAAGTTAGGAAAGTCATGTTTTTGGCCGTTCGTGATTTGATCGAGTTTAGAGGTCGTACGAGAATTTACGGTGAAAGGTGCCAAAATGACTCTCGAAAGAGTGTTTTATGTTTTTGGATTCCTTTTACCCATTTTCGTGTTTTACAGTCATTATGCATATTTTTCAGTATGTTTGGGGTATTTTAATCATGGTTAAACGTCGGTTTAATGTTGGATCGGGTTGGTACAAAGCCATGATTAAAAATCAAGTTATTGGTTCTATTCGTCTCGTTTTTAGTTCGATTGTTAAGTTTTTGTCAAGTTAAGATTTATTGCATGTGTCACATATTAGAATTAAGTCGCAGCAAGCCTGGGAACGATCCAACTCATCCGGTAAAAATAAGGTTATAATTATAGTACATGCATAAAAATATAAAATGTTTATTTTTGAGATATATGTTATATGTCTTGTGGCCACCTTACGTTTATGGGTTTGGAAGTCAGTAGGCGCAACCGAGGACCTCTCCACCCGGTGACTTCAGACCGGTTTATGATTATGTATGGGTACGGACATCCAGTCCAAGGGCTGTGATTGATCTCTACCGCCCAGTATATTGTGGTTTAGTCTGATCAGACGCTTACGCTATGTTATGGGCCACTTGTTTAGAAACATTATCTCTACCAGAAAACTATGATATGTTATGACAGAGCTCTATTGACCAAATCTTTTACGTATGAATTTTCAGATATGCACGTAGTTATAATTATTCATGATACGATTTTCACCGTACGTTTTACGATACTTTATTTTTACGTTGCATGCGATTTCATGATATATATTACTTGTTATTCACGATATATATATGTTGAGTCTTTAGACTCACTAGACTTGATTGTTGTAGGTATTGATGAGGTCGAGAACGCGGGCGGAGACCAGTGAGCGATCTTGGGACAGCAGTAGTAAACCCGAGGACCTCATGATTTAGTTTATGCACCTTTTATTATTCAAACTCAGTTTTAATACGTTGGATTATTTTTAAATTGATGTTTACGTTGGATTATTTTTAAATTGTTGGTTGAAAACAATATTTACTTCCGCTGTTATTTTAAAGTTAAAATTATTTACATGTTTATTTTAATTAAATGAGACAAGATAATTATTTATTTAGAAATTTTTTAATAATTCTGCAAATTTATGAATACGAAATACGGGCCTTTACACTATTGGTCGATAGAGGCTAGGGAAAGTTAGTACCTCTGCACTATCCTATTTTTCATTATACTTCTGGAGTAAAATCATAAATGCAGTCCTTTTGTCTGTCCTTTGTACATTATTGAGTAAAGGGTGCTAGATATTAGTCAGCTAAAGGTGGTTCAATAATCAGTTCTTGATTTTTACTCATTGCAATTTAGTTTTCTGGAACTTCTGCTCATGATTGGTGGGTCACTTCTGAAAAAGTAAATACATGTTATTTTAAATTAATGAAGTTGGTGTTTATGTTATCTGTCATTTTCTTTTTCAAAAGGAAATTTCGCACATCTGAACTGTCTTCATCCTTTGGCACGATCTGTGTAATCTTTGTGGGATATCTACAGATTTTCAAAGGTTCTAAGGTGTGGAAGGCCATAGTGGACCATGCTCATACATGCATTATTGATGATAAAAAGATCTATTTGTATAGCTCTCCTTCTAAATTTAATTTTGTTGTGGCATTTGATGTTGTTGGCCAATTAATGGGGATAGTCCGCAACTCCAATTATGTTCATCTTGACAATCTATCTGAAGTTGAACAGGTCTTCTTTTATTATATATAATTTTCATCTTATTTAAGAGGAATGATTGAATTCAGGTTAATGGTCATGTTTTACTAATTGATATTTGTCTTCTAACAGGCTAGTGCACGGGAGTCGCTTTTACTTGCATTTGAAAATCGAAAGGACATAACCTTTGTTGATGATGAAACTTCTCTTGTGCATCAATTTCCTTATGAATCCCATGACATTTGTGTTGCCACAGACTCTGTACGTAATGATGCATATGCTACAATAGAACCAGATACTTCATCTCCGACAATCGGTCCTTTTATGTGTCCTTCAAGCAATTTTAGCTATATTGGCTCAGAAAAAATGCAACAAATACGTGATCCATCTTTGCCAGTGCCTGATCAGGGCCCAAATTCTTCACCGATTGCTCTTGGTTCTAATCAGGCGTTTTGTGCTATCACTTACCAGGGTCCAATTCGTTCACCAAATGATCTTGGCTTCTATCCCTCGTGTCATCCATCTTTGACTGTCCCGGATCAAGGCCCAGTTTATTCACCGACCCATCAGGCCTTAAGTGACATGTTAACTAATCCAAATTATTTATTTGAACATCTTGTTGACCGTGAGAGTGTGGTATCTCTTTTTTTCCACCATGACACTAACCATTCTGAAACTTGCGTTGAATCATGTTCTGTTCAACAAAGTAATGCTGGCAGTATCCGCTTCTTTGCGGTTGTGGGTCTCACGATGTGGGTGTCTCGGGTTAGAAAAAGGGTTATGGATTTGTGTGATTTTAATGTTCAGAAGAGGCAGAGGATTGGTTAACAAGCTGCTGATATTGTGTTTTCACGGTATTCTGATATTCTATGGAAATGTTACTTGTGTCTAGTTGTAACTTGGAGGCAATTATTTGAATGTTACATATGTGTGTCATGAGTAATTAGTAACACTTTCACGTTTGTTCTCTCTTTATATTCATTTAGTTGCCTGATAGTGTTATATTATTAAACCGATACACAGAGGGTAACACGGTTGCAGTGATCTGTGGATGCATTGCCACAAGAAAACAATTGTTGAAACGTTATCAATAGAACCGTCGAGGATGCGTGGCACCGTTTGGTGGATTGAAACGAGAATGCTTAGCTGCGGTGACCAACTGGTTTACAATTGCTCCAGATTTGAGGCCTGGGTCAGTGTAAGACTGTTACTGGTCCATTGGTACATGCCAAGTTTGCCATCTTCCAAATTGGTGCATAAAGTGTTGATTATGTGGCAAACAGTAGGAAATGGATCTTTGGAATTCACCAAATAGTATGCTACCATTTTTCATGCCTGGTTAGGAGTGATTGCGTAGGCTCGCGAGGCTGTGTCAGGAATCTTGAAGTCAGGAAGCAGTCACGTGCCTACTGCTATTCAATTCACACATAAACATCGGCGTGGCTCCGGGAAACAAAATCTATGATACGCAAGCACTTCTAAATGGAGAGAGATATGGACCATCTTTTGGGAAATAAAGATCTATTCATGCCTTAAATTTTGTTAAGAAGCAGTGTACCAATCAATGTGCAGGATTATAGCAGCTTTCATGGAGTCTCTTGTATTTGTTTCAATAAACACTTTTGTCTTCGTGCCGAAAACATCTGTATCTTACCAACCTTGTTGTCTACTTGTCTTCACATTGTTAGGGCACCAATTTCTCGCACCTAATGTGTGAGGCCCGGGGCCGAAGAGGGCGGGAGGTTATCGCCGGTGCCATGAGGTGGCACGAACAATGAGCGGCTCCTGGCAGGTTTCAAGGTGGAGGGAACATGAATGAACGGTTCTTACACCGAAAGGAGATGGATTCCGAGACTGTTCAATGTAATGGACTGTACAGTTGAAGAGGGCTTAAAAGATTTGATTGATACTACTCATATCACGAAGATGCATCTTCTTTTCGGTAGCTTATCACATAAGAACTTCAAATTTAAGCGTGCTTGACTTGGGGCAATTTTGGGATGGGTGACCTCCTGGGAAGTTTCCTATGGTGCATGTGAGTGAGGACATAAACATGCTGGAAAGACCCATCTTGATACAGTGAGGACAGTCGTCGAATCTGGGGCGTTACAAGTGGTATCAGAGCCGACCTCTCCGAGTAGGGTATGGTTCGGGGACGAACCAAGCAGAAGCTGGTGGGCATGTGAGGCCCGGGGCCGAAGAGGGCGGGGGCTGATCGCCGGTGCGATGAGGTGGCACGGACAATGAGCGGCTCCTGGCAGGCTTCTAGGTGGAGGGAACATGAATGAACCGTTCTTACACCGGAAGGATAGAGATTCCGAGACTGTTCAATGTAATGGACTGTACAGTTGAAGAGGGCTTAAAAGATTTGATTGATACTACTCATATCACGAAGGTGCATCTTCTCTTCGGTAGCTTATCACATAAGAACTCCAAAGTTAAGCGTGCTTGACTTGGGGCAATTTTGGGATGGGTGACCTCCTGGAGGTTTCCTAGGGTGCGTGTGAGTGAGGATATAAGCACGCTGAAAAGACCCTTCTTGATACAGTGAGGACAGTCGTCGAATCTAGGACGTTACATAATGAGCAGCAGAACATTAAAATTTTAGTTTCGACTTTCGAAATTTTCTTTGGGCGTCGTATGTTACTCAAACATCCATAGAGCGTTTAGATTGTATATCTGTGTGTTTTAAACGTTGGACTCCAAACCAGTTCGAGATTAACGAATATGGCTCTTATTGTATCTCCCGTCGAACGAATCTCTATCTTTTGATCGTCAAATTGGGTCCATGATCGGAAACTTTATTCTTAAACAAACTTATGTTGAGACTGAGAATCTCGAATTTAAAAAATCTTGAGACTTCACCACCAAAAAAATTTATGTATCGAAGAGAGGAGGAATTTTGTGTTGTGTATTTTGTGTATACAGACAGTGTGTTATATTTATCAACTTTTGATACCATATTTATAAATACACAAGTTGAATGTCATCAGGACTCTTAATTTTCATTAATTAAAATTCTCATATTATTATTATATTATGTATTTATCAACTTTTGATAATACACTATATATATAGTATCTATATACCATCTTCAACTCAAATTGAGCTAAGAAAAGGAGAAATTTAAACTCCAGAATAATAATGAATATAATATTCTTATTTGGAATTTTACGAAACATAAAAGGATTTACGAAAGATATTCCAAAGAAATTAAACAACAGAGGATTTACCAAGGGCCCAAAGAATCATAAATTCATAAAAAATCACCCAGAAACGCCTTAAACGCCATTTCTCGGCTAAGCAGGCTGAAGGGCTACAACATGAATTTATTTTTCTCGGATAAACTCGAACCTTGTGTTAACCATTTCTTGGTTCATCTTCTTACCTTATGTTCTAACCAAAGACTCTTATATTACATTAGATTCCAGAAATTTAAATAAATATTTTATTATATCAATCTGATTCCAAGTTACAAATAAATATAGATCATGTCATAGTAAGGAAAATAATTTAGCACGAATGCTTTAGCCTGTCATTCAGGCTAATCTCTGAAATATAAAATTTAAAATAATAAATAAAAACAGAAAATAAAAACAGTAAACTTACAAAGTTGTAAACAGAACTTCAAACTTTTATTGATTAACTTCATAAGGGTTGTGTACAAGAGAGAGTAGAGAGGGGAGCAAACTCGACCGTGTCCTCCTAAAGACACAGAATGATCCTATAAATAGATAGAAGAGCCGGACATGAAATCCCGGATTCCATCTTAAAATAAAAACAGTACAATACTTTATTAAAGTAAATAGTACAAGCTTTATTAAAGCAAATAATAACATGCTATAAATTCAAAAAGTCTACAGTGTTATGCCACCCACTTTTTGTCACGATATGCCATGATGAGATGTGATATTCCACCAGCTTCAGATTCTTCATCTGACAATTTTAATCTTCTTTAATATTTTCTTTTAAAGAATTCTTCAAATTCTCAAAAATATCATTTATTTGAGAAAATTGAGGAATATCATCCTCAGGGTCTTGAGCATCATGCATCTTCATTAAATGAATAAATTGATTGTCACTTGATTCGGAAGCCATTGATTTATCTGATTTTGAATCTGAACATCCAATGTTGGAGTATAAATCCTTTTTCATTTCCTCAATATAAACTTCAAGCATCTTTTCTTTGGAATAGATGTCAGAATATTTCTGAGTCAAAATCTTGAAAGGACTCATAGAGTCTTTCTCTTTTTCCTGTTGATTATGGAATTCTTTCTGATATAAAGAAATTTTTTCCTCCATAGTTAGAAGAGTTTCATGACCATGAAGTTTTCCAGTTGCTGGATCCTCTCGTAACATTTTATCCCATAATTTAGTATAACTGACTCTTTTTAAACAAGGGATACCTTCCTCAGTATAATCACATTCTGGTTGCCATCTCCAGATCCATGGAATTTCAAATTCCATGAAGAATAGACATAGAGTCTTGCCGTCAATCCAATGTTCAGAAAAAGATTTCTTTATGCATGGGGACACATTTAACCATGTGTTCATAGGTTTTATAAAAACCTCTGGCAAAATCTTTGCAGATGGACCAAATATTTTCCACCATATATAAAACCAATTTGGAATAGTATGATGAAAAATATTTTCACATATCTTCAGAAACCAAGTATGTTTCTTCTTCTCATTTTCATAAAATAAAGTTTTATTAAAACTTTCAACGTAATCCCAAAAATTGAATTTGAAACTCATTTTATGAGGTTCAGAATAAAATTCTTTTTCAACTAATGGAGATATACCCCATTCTTCAATAGATATAATCTTTTTGATAATGAATTTTGAGAAGTTATAACTTCCTTTTTGTTGAGTATTACTAAAAAATTGAGTTATATCAACACTTTTTGTAGATATGAGAAGATTTTCATAAAATCCTCTTTGCTTATAAGCACCATATACATATGATGTATTGGTTAAATATCTATCCATGATAGTCCATGGAGTTTTTTCCCATTGAAGATCTTTTTCTTCTATAAGAAGAATTAATTCACGATGTTTTGTCTCTGTATAAAGAGCTGAATTATTATCATCTTCTTTGATGCTATTAGCATATGATGCTGAAGACTGAGAATCTGTATTATTCTTTTGTTTCAAAAATTCTGGAAACTCATTATATAATTCAGTATTCTGCTCAGTATTACTGGCTGATGAACTTGATAAGTTCTGGGCTATTAGCCTCTGTTTGCCATGCTGTGCTATAATATTAGGGGGTTTTCCCCTGCCACCTCGCCCTCTATAAGAGGACTCTCCTCTTCCTCGGGAATACATATCTGTGAATGAAAACATTAGGATAAATATTCTCGAGTTAAAAAATCAGGTAGATGATTATCTTCACCTTTTTATAAATAATCTCAAAATCAAAAGGAGCTAAATGAGCCTGCCATCTTGCAAACATTTGTTTAGATACATCATATTTGAAATCTTTATTAAACATAAATTTTTCAGATTTGCAGTCAGTTTTTATAATAAACTTTTGATTGTATAAATCATCTTGAAATTTTAAGATACATCTAACAATAGCTAAAATTTCTTTTGCTACTGTGGAGTAATTTTTCTGGGCATTATTCCATTTCCCAGAATAAAATCTTATAAGATATTCTTGTTTATTTTGGGGATCTTTTTGTTTTAAAATTCCACCAAAACGTATATCCGAGGCATCTGTTTCTACAATTTTATCCCATAAAGGATTTGCCAGCATAAGACAAGGAAGATTCTTAACTTTATCTTTAATAATCTGAACAGCTTTAGTATGCTTATCTGTCCAAGGTAAAGGATTTTTCTTAAGTCTATCATATAAGATAGCAGAATCTTTAGTAAGATTTTGAATATAAGGAGAAATATAATTTAGACTCTCTAAAAATCTTTGTAACTGAGTTTTATCAGTTATTATATCAGGAAATTTTGAACCGAATTCAATACTTCTTTGAATATGAATTATTTTTCCATTTTCAATCATATGACCAAGAAAACGATTATTAGTTTGAAATAAAATCATTTTAGATTTTGAAATAACTAATCCATTTTGAATAACAATATTTTTAAACATTTCTAAATGTTTAAAATGTGTTTCAATGTCATTAGAAAATTCTAAGATATCATCTATATAAACAATTATAAAATTGCTATAGTTATAAAAAATATCATTCATTATTTGTTGAAATTCTGAAGGGGCGTTTTTAAGGCCAAATGGCATTACTGTCCATTCATAATGTCCTATAGGAACATTAAAAGCAGTTTTATATCTATCAGATTCTTTTATTTGAATCTGCAAAAATCCTGATTTTAAATCAAATTTTGAAAATATGATTACATGAACTAATCTGTCTAATAAATCTTTTTTATTAGGAATAGGATGTTTAATCCATTTTAAAACCTTATTAAGGGGTTTATAGTTTATGACTAATCTAGGAACACCTCTTTCTTGTTCAGAATGTTTATTAACATAGAAAGCAGTACATGACCAAAGAGATTGAGAAGGTTTTATTAAACCTTTATCTAACAAAGAATGAATTTCATTCTTGCATAATTCTAAATATTCAGAATTCATTTGACAAGGATGAGCCTTAGTAGGAATATTTCTTTCCTAAAAATCATCTTCATAAGGAAGAGAAATAATATGTTTTTTTCTATCCCAAAAAGCATTAGGAAGATCATTACATATTTCTAATGAAAATTTATTATAAATAGTTTTAATTTTTTTCCTGTAATTTAGGATTCTGTAATTTATCATCTATTGTAAGAAATTTTATTTCTTCTTTTAAAGAATTTATTTGAAAGGTTTTTCTTTCAATCTGTTCTTGTAATTCATTTAAAATTCTATGAACAGGTTTAGTTATAAACTTAAAGGAAATAGGATTACCTTGAAAAGTCCCTATAATACCTGTTTCATCAACATAGGTTAAAGGATATATTTGATAAATAAAAGGAAGACCAAGTATAAGTTGGCTAGAAATATCTTTCGCTAGTAAAAAACTGGTTTGAATACAGTTTTTATCTTTGCAAATATAAGCTTTAGGTAATTTATAATTTATTTCTAAAGGTTCTCCTCCTGCATGCGAAAGAGAATGAGTAGTTTTATGAAAATATTTTGTAGGAATTAATCCTTCCTGTATAACATTTAAATCTGCACCACTATCTATTATAGCAATGAAATTCTTTTTATAAGACTTATCAATTAATAAAGTAATATTAGTATACAATTTTTGAGATATTATCATACTCAAAACAGATAAATGTTTCTGATTATTATCAGGAAATGAAATATCTTGAATATTTTAAAACTTTCAGAAATTGAATTATTATTATTTTCAATAACTGAAATACGATAATTTAAACTATTATTGTTATTGTGTAAAATTTTTACTTGTTCTTTAAGATTATCAATCTCTTTAACTAAATCATGTATAGTAACTGGATTTTGTTGACTATATTTTTTCTGTAAAAGATTTTTAACTTCTTTCATAGAATAAGCTTGTTCTTGTTTAACAAGAGTATTATTTTCATTATTACTTGTTGAAGCAGTATTCTCCATTTGATCTATAATAGTAGATTTTAATATTGGGTCCTTAATCATTTTAAGGAATTCTAAAATATTATTGTTAGTTAAAACATTAATATTTAAATCTTGAAATTGAGACATAAGTTTATAAAACTCTTCATTTTTATTATTATCCTCTATAGAATTAATACAAGATTTTCCTATTATACAGTTATTACATTCTTCTAAATCTGAAATATCAGACTCATTATCCAGAATTTCTTCTGAATTGTAGGATTCTGAAGAATTCTCAGTTTCACTATCAGAATTATTATTTGAATCCATTATTATTTTAAATAATATTTCTTTTAGATTATCATCTATATCTAAGTTATTAATTTTGTTTTTAGCCCAACATTGATTAGCATAATGTCCTGGCTTTTTACATTTTCTACAAATTATTAATTTGTTTTTGGCTTTATTAGCTTTTCTTTCAGCTTTCCATGATTCACGGATTTCTTTTCTTTTTCTTTTTCTATCTTTTTGTCTATCAGACAAATGTCTTTTCTTATAAATTTTTTCATTATTATCTTTAATTTTCTTCTTACCTTTATTAGGTAAGTTCATACCAAATTGATCACAAAATTTTCCTAATTGTTTTTTCTCTAGTAAATTCTGTCTTTTAATTTGATTATTTAATTTTAATTCATTATAGAGAGCTAAACCCTCTTGAATACAAATATTTATTAAATTACCATAAGTGTAATTATCATAAGAGATATTTATATCATCTTTTCTTAATACTTTTCTTGCCCTTTCAGCAAATCAGAAAGGTAGACCATCTATAAATTTGGCTTTCCAAAGATTATTATTACAGTCTGGAATCTCATAAATTCGAGATAAGAAAGTATCTTTATACCATCTAAAATCAGTAAGTGTTTTACATTTTAGATTACTTAATAAAGTTCTAATTTGTTCACTATTATCAGTGAATTTTACAGTAAAATGTTCAATCATAGTCAATATTAATGTATAAACTACATTTTCTGATTGAATATTATTTTCCATTTTTATAGAATTAAATATTTCATATTTTTTAGAATAATGTAAATAATTATCCCACCAACCTTTAAGTTGGCCAGTGAATCCTGCTGTTATCATTTTAGCAATATTTTTATCAGTATTACCTGATGATTTACACACAGTACTATACATAAACATTTTGTGAGCAGTATTATAAATTTGCCTATCACTATAACCATTAATATTCCATTCATAAATGTTTTTCCCATTATAACTATTAGCGAAAATATATTCATTTTCTTCAATAAGAACATCCATGGGAGTAGGTTTATTATAATAATATTTGGATGTCGTAGGTCTATCAGCCCATTTAATTTTATTAATTTCTTCCTCAGAATGATTATTAATCTTATCTAATTCTTCAAACTCTTTATTAAGAGTATTTAAATTAAGATTTCTAAATTTTTCTTCTAATAATTTTTCTATATCAGAAATAGAAGATTTAAATTTAAAATCCTTAATATCAGGAGGGGATTGTATCGATGAAGTAGCAACATAAACAATATTATTTTCTGGTTCTTCTATATGAACATCTGGTTTTATTTTATTAATAGCTAAAATAATTTTATCAATGCGATCTTTAAGATAATTTATTTCTTCTCCTATAATCGTAAGATATAAATTTGTATAATTCTGTTTTTCAATTATCTGATTAATATGTTTAACAGTAATTTGTAACATATCATTCTCAAATAATTTTGAAAAGGCAGTAAAATTTAAAATTTTATTATTCTTTTCTATAATAAAAGATTGTTGAGGAGGATAAACAGATTTTTGAATCTGTCCTGAAGAAAGTTTATAATTTCTTTCAAGAATAGAAATATAATCTATAATAAATGTTTTGAAAAACCAAGGAACAAAATGTATTAATTTATTCTGGTTTTCACAATATTTATAAAATGTTGAAACAATATATTCAAACTCTTCTTCAGAGAAACTTTTAAAGTACCAATCTCTGAAAGATTCCCATTTGGGTAAATAAAATTCTGCATTAATCTTTGCTCTAGCAGAAGATCCTTTAGTAAAATCAATTTTTGATTTACTATCCATTAAATACTAAAATTCATTTCTGAAACTGTTTCAGTTTCTCTAACTTTTTGAAAGTTACTTTTATTAACAATATTGTTTTGATTTATAATTAAATCATCTATTGTATTAGTAGATTCTAATTCTTCTTTAACTTGAGAAGTAGATGCTCTAGAAGTTTGTGGTATATCTACCATATAATCTAGAGGTGAAATAAAAGAATGACTAGATCTTGATCTAGCATATATAGAAGATGGTAATAATCTTCTTTGTTCATTATTAAACTGTATTTGACAGATCCTTCATTATGAAGAGGTACTGATGATTCTGTAGTTTTAACTACTTGTTTAAAACCAATTCTTTCAAAGGTTCCTAACTTATAGATCATTTTAGATTCTATCTTAGGAATTGTCCATTTATTTAATAAATCTAAATTTTCAGGTAAATCATATTCTTCATTTAAACTGTTATGAACAGTTTCTTTTAAACTTAAAATATTCATTTGAATAAAAAGTGCTAAATTATTAACCAGACTATTTCCATGGCTCTGATACCATCTGAGGCTTGGAATCAAAGAGGAATCTGATATGTGGCATTGTTTTACCAAACTTTTCCTTAGTGGCTTTCGCACACATGGAGTTTATTGGTTTTCAGCCTATATACCATCTTCAACTCAAATTGAGCTAAGAAAAGGAGAAATTTAAACTCCAGAATAATAATGAATATATATATATATATAAGAAAGTGTATATACAAACATTAATATATTTACACATGCACATTTAATACAAGTATAGCTATATTAATTAAATTATATAATCATTATTCTATTTATTTAATTAACTTATTAGTTAATTAATTATCTACCTCTCTAGAATATTTATGATAATTTTTTACATATTAGTTGTCATTATTACTGTTACTATTATTTAATTAGTAAATTTCAAATTCACTAAATAAATGATTGTGAAGTCATTACAACCTCGATCGACGATCTGAAAGAGCCGATGTATCAAGTATACAAATCTTGTTCGTACAATGCAAATTAAGAATTCAAATATCAAAATTTTCACTGTCCATGTTTGGCAGCAACCAGTTTTGTGAACTCTTTCACCAAAATAGACATTTTCACTCTTCTTGCTCAATTAGCAATTAAGCTAACTTTCATTTCTTCCATCTCATGGAATCAGCTTATAAATTCCTTTATAAGTATCTTGTTTGATCTCCATCAAACTACAGTCGCTAAATTCATCCTCCTTGAACTTTGATTATTTCAACAGGAACACATAATCTGATATTTGTGTGACACTCAATGGTTCAGGAATATAGCAAACCGTGGGTTCACATCTCCATCTGATTAATAATAATATTTATTCTTATTCAAGCTAACCCTAATTTAGCCTAATACTTCTCATCAACTCCTTGATCAAGAATGCCAGAACTCATTTTTTATTGCAATCATCATATCATGGTAAGAGCGTGAAACGTCCACTATTCGTTTTTCTTAAAAAGTACAACAACTTTTTTCTTTCCAATTCATTCGGCTGAAATATACGTAATTATGTTTTAAAGTACTTTTCCACAATTAAAAATAAACCAACCAGCTATTATTTGAAAATCCAAAAGAAAGTAATTCAAAGCACAAAGTAGTAAAACGTCAACCAACCTAACCCCACATTATTTTAAAAATAAACTTAACTCTAATATCCTCTCAAAAACCTTTCAAAAGCATCATAATAATAAAATCTTTAAGTAATCATAAATCATAAACTTATTATATTTGCGGAAAACTAGCGACGATCCTCAGGTTGTGTGCACCTTCAGTCCAGCAGAGTGGTTTATGGATTCAACCCATATTTTTTGGGCCTTGAATTAAGCCCAACCAATCCTTTATTTATATAGGATTCATGTGCAGCTAGGGGCGGAGCTACAGTGAGCCAACATTGTATATGAAATGCCAATCCACAGCCGAGGGAAAAAACTAGAAGGCAAGGCTTCAAGATCAACCATCAAGACCTCCATTAACATCAATCTCATACTCACCTGCATCGATCAAACCTAATGAGTCTATTGACTCGACAAAACTTAATCTGATAACAAATAATACATATACATTCACAAGCAAGAGTGAAAACACTTTTATTTAAAATAGCTTTTTATGACCATAAACTTTAACGTTTTCCTTTCAACATATCATTTCATATTTTCTTTCATTATATGCTTATATGTTTTCTTTTTTTATTGAATTCAGATCCTCAATTGTGACTTTCGTATTAACTGTAGGTCGATGGATCCATCTACGTATTACCACGGTACCGGGCGGTGGGGACATTAGTGTCACTCTCACCCGTCAACTGAGCCTTGGCCTTACATATCATCGTAGTAGTCACAATCAATTCACCTCCTTCAATTTTTCATATTCCCATCACTTATAAAAATTCATGCATGTATAAATCATTTTTCTTTTAAACCAAACATGCAACATATCTTTTAGCATTATTGTTTCATCCTAAAATTCCATAAATATTTAAAATAAATATTTTAACATTTATTACAGCACTCAGGGCACTGCCAGGACGTCTAACATTTTTCAAATGTAAAATGACCGTTTTGCCCCTGTAACTCTAACTTTCCGTATTTGTCCTTAGACTTTAAAACGACGACCCAATCATTCTAAACTTAACATCACCTTAAACTGTCATGCCCCGAGCCCGAGCCCACGCCTGCATGACTGGACAATGGACTCCATAGCAACTACTTCGTATTCGTATTCGCTTTACGAAAATGATTAACCCAAGTTTCTATAGAAATCCATTGTAAGCCATTATAAACTCATTTTAAATCCTTAATTTTTCAGATGTGGGACAAGGGTATCACAATCACCCCTCCTTCAGAACGCGACGTCCTCGTCGCGGCCTGACCCCTCGATCCACCATCGCCGAGAATCTAGAGGTGGCTTCTATAGGTTCAAGAGGTGGCTCCCGTCATGTAGCACTTGGCCCTGCATAGCACTTATTTCCCGGTGTTCCATGCTGGTGACCGGCTCTGATACCATTCTGTCACGCCCCGAGTCGAGCCCGAGCCCGCGCCTGTGTGACTGCACAATGGACTCTCTAGCAACTACTTCGTATTCTTCCTCGCTTTACAAAAATGATTAAAGGATCCACTCTTGGTATTTTAATAAAGTTAACATTAATGAACATTATTGAAATCCACTGAATAAAATGGTTCCAATATATATTAAATAATCATAATTATGTTATATATTATTATCTTATAAGTATATAATATATACCAAAAATTGTAAACGTTGTCAAGTATTTATTGTGCTATATATATATTTGTAAACACTAAATCAAGATTACCACTTTAAACGGTTGGTAAAACCAAACAAACATTTAAATAGTACCAAGAAATTAATATTATGATATTAATATATAATAAATCAAGACATCCACTTTAAATGGTTGGTAATACCAAACTAACATTTAAATGGTTTCAACAATTTTTAGTGTAACATTTAACAACAATAAATCAAAACTCCCACTTATAAGGTATAATAATACTTAAAGAAATAAATATAACATAAACAATATAATGATTAAATAATATAAAACATAGATTCTTACCTTTTAATAACCTTATTATCATGCCAAGAGCTTCACCTTTTCATCTCAACTTTGGGAAGTTAGGTACTCATTATTCAAAGTGTAAAACTTTGAATATGGATTTAACATATTAATTATATTTAAATGAAGAAATAAAGGGAAAAAAAGAGAGAAATATTATGAACTCAAAGGTTTGTTCATAAAATGAGGGATATCTCAATACATTACAATGCACCCCTATTGATGACCAAATTTGGGGAGACAACCACAAATAAAATATTATTTTTTATACATAAGTCTTCATTGTTGTTCCAATAAATTGATATTTTAATACACATCACTTTTGAAAATCTTCTCATCTGAATTTTCTTCTCCACATAAAAACAAACATGTAGATATCTGAGTTGTTTGAATTGTGGTATTTTTTTAACCATTTGACCAAGTAATTTGAGAGATATGGTCAAAATACTAGAGCATGTTAAAACTGTCATTTCTTTGGTAATTTTATTGTTGCTTAATTTGATCCCATTGTGAGAAGATTTTTATCTCATGCTTGCCACCAATATTGTAGATATTAACATCAACTTTCTACATCCAAGAATCATCTTAATCCCATTTGCAACGCCAAGTTTATTTTTGTTTTATCGAACCTGTAAAAAATAGTAAAAACATATAATTACACAACAACTTATATTTTATACAATTTATTATAAAACATATAATATTTAAACATTTAATAAAACAAAAACTATATATTTATATTATAAAACATTTAATTAATATACAATTTTTTATCTTTATGACACTCCCCAACTCGCTTATTGCTAGTCCCTAGCAATTTAAGCGTTAATAGCAACACAAAACATATTGATTAATTTAAATAAAAATGTAATCAGAACTATCAAAGTGTTGAAATTAAATTTGAAAACTGTCAAAGTTATATCACGATCATTATAATTATAATTTATGAAATAATCTGAACTGATCAATTCAAAGCTTATCTTCAGGTAGTTAAATGTACATGGCCTTCAGAAATTTCTAGTAAGAGTCTCAACTCCATATTCTCACAGGTTAATAATTGTTTCCATTTATGGGAATGATTTCTCTCATGGAGTTGGAATACAGATAAATGCTCAGGAAAATGGTTTACAGAATGCAGACAGACAAACGAGCCAAACTAATCAAAAGATAGGAAATTCATTGATTTAAAATCCAGTTGTTCTTATTATATATTTTCTCCTGATTTTTTTCACATCGTCGAATCAGACTAAGTTTATGCTTCTTGACCACATATTTATTTAATTTGTACAATGTATTTCTCTCTTTCTTTCGTTTTTTTTTTCTCTTTTTTTTTATTTGTATTTTTATGAGCGATAAATGGGTCGCAACATGTAACATAAAAATTATATATATCTTCAACATCTTTCTTTTTTTTTTTATTTTTTTCAGGAAATATAATTTTTTTTTTCAAAATAAGAACACAAGATCTAAACAATAGATAGCCTCTCTGATGATCAATAAAGGCTCGCAATATTTTTTCTCAATCCTCTCCACTTACTCACAAAATATGTCCGAGTTTAAAAATTTTAGGCACTCTTATCAGGTAGATCTTGGGCAATATACTTTAATAACTGATTTTATCATAATTGTTAATCATTCAAAAAGATTTCATAAATCATATTTTTATAGTGATCAAAATATTAAAATTGACTTTTTTTTTCAAATAAAAATTTAAACATCCTTATATAGATTATTACAATTTCTAATCTAAACCTTTCAAACATTTAATGTATGATATTTTTGAAAAAATTGCTAAGATACAAACAATAAACATGTTTTTATTTTAAAATAATTTTTTTTAAAAAAATTTTAAGTTTGTTCTCCCCCCAATCAGAATATGACATTGTCCATAATGTCAAAATAACTATTAATAAAGAGTACATAATGAAAGTGATATCACCTGGAATTTTATTGAAGATAACAAACTGAAACAAACGCAAACCAATCCACGATTTTAAATCAATGATCCAACTTTCTTTTTTTACTGCTTGATTGCGACCAATTGATATTTTTTATCATCGGATCAGGCTTATGAACAAAAGCTTCCAAATCATCAATTAATTGGTCGGTAGTCGAAGCACAGATGAGCATCCGTCGTGAATTTTCTGAAATGAAATTCTGTTCCACAGCTTTATCAAGAAATGTCAACAAACTGTCAAAATAATTATTTATATTCAATAAGCCCACATGTTTATTATGGATATTAAGTTGTGCCCAAGAAACAGTATGAAAAATTTCTTCTAATGTACCAAAACCACCTGGTAGTGTGATAAAAGCATCAGAATTTTCAAGCATTTTAGTGATTCTTTCATACATAGAAGAAACTTTTAATTCCTCTCCAATCGTAACACATATAATATTTCCTTCAGCTAAAGCTGTAGGAATAATACCTAAAATCTTACTACCTCCAAGATGAGCAGATGTTGAAACAGATCCCATTAACCCAATATTACATCCCCCATATACCAAGTGAATTTTTCTCTCAGCCAATATCTTTCCAAATTTATTCGATGCTTCTACAAATACTTCATTTTTTCCAGAACTCGACCCACAAAATACACAAATATTTTTCAATGTTTGTATAGAAGATCCAACCATGTTTTTACTTTCTTTTTGGTCTGCGAAAATAGAGAGAAAGATGAGAGATTTTATAGGAGTAATATGTTATCATGACAAAACTATGGGTCATAGCTGTAAGCAGAATAAACAGTAAAAATAATAATGACACACATGCATATAAACAGTAGTGTGATTGTGGCTCACAATTTTCCTCTGGTTTTACGTCCAGAAACGACTTCAACGCCTTCTATGAGCCGAGGATATGCTTCCCATCCAATTTTCTTATAAATTGGCAAACAAGGTATTTTTTAGTCGGATTCCCAAGACTATGACGCTCATCTTGAAATTGTTTCCATAAACGGAGAAGTTCAATATGCACATGTCCACTAGAATGCGTCTCAAGAGTCAATAAGATGTTATCAAAAGACTCCTTAATCAGCTCATTCTTAATGAAACCAATTTTATCTTCTCTGTTATCGGAAACACATCCCAAAGATCTGCATCGTTTGTCACAAGTCCATATTGCACACTTATGACAAACCCCTAACCTTTTTGTAACGCCCCAGATTCGATGACTGTCCTCACTGTATCAAGACTGGTCTTTTCAGCGTGCTTATATCCTCACTCACACGCACCCTGGGAAACTTCCCAGGAGGTCACCCATCCCAAAATTTCCCCAAGTTAAGCACGCTTAACTTTAGAGTTCTTATGTGATGAGCTACCGAAAAGAAGATGCACCTTCGTGATATGAGTAGTACAAATCAAATCTTTTAAGCCCTCTTCAACTGTACAGTCCATTACATTGAACAGTCTCGGAATCCCTCTCATTCCCGTGTGGGTCGGTTCCTTCATGTTCCCCCCACCTAGAAGCCTGCCAGGAGCCGCTCATTGTCCGTGCAATTGATGGCACCGGCGATCACCCCCCGGCCTCTTCGGCCCCGGGCCTCACATGCCCACCAGCTTCCGCTTGGTTCGTCCCCTAACCACACCGTACTAAGAGAGAACCTGGCTCTGATATCAACTGTAAAGGCCCGAAAATCCTTACTTGAAAATTTGCGGAAATAAAAAAAATTCTTTTTTTTAAAAGAACTTAAATGGCCTCATTCATAAAATCGACTGATGAATCAAATTCAATGTTTAAAATAATAGCAGCGGAAAAATAAAGTTTGCCAACAACAACAATTTAAAATTTATCCAACGACTGATAAAATTGTTTGCGGAATGATAACAACTGCTGCACTGAGGTCCTCGGGTGCCACTACTGCTGACCCAAGCTGGTGAGCCTAAAGACTCAGCATGCATATATTGCAGGTAACGAGTAAAATCTGAAGTAAAATATGCATGTGATAAAATATCATGTCATGAGGCATGCTGAAAATAATCTGTACTGAGCAATTATGATACGTGCATAACTGAACTGAAAATCACAGTAAAAATATTTGCTCCTTGGAGCCCTGCACTGAAATAATTGGTAAAATTTTCTGTTGAGATTATGGTCTACGCCTGTGGCCCCTGCACTAAGCTGAACTGATCGGTAACTGGATACCGGGGAGTCTGAAACTGAACTGAGCTGGCCGGTCACTGGCGACCGGGTGGTACCAAACTGAACTGAGCGGTCACTGGCGACCGTAAAAAATAATACTCCCACATAGTGAATGAACCACGAGCCATATCCCATAAATATAAAAAAAATCATTTTCTATTTAATGCACGTAAAATAATTAACTGGCATAATGAAAATTCCTATATATTTTACCAACTGGATTGGATTGGATCGTCCCCAGGCTCGCTGCAACCTAACGGTGTCATGAAAATATGCAATATATTTTTCTTGACCAAACTATGCAATTAAGTTTGAAAATGCGACAATCACGTCTAACGTCTTCGTATTTAATCATGACCCCGAACCAACCCGAACCAACACTGAACCAACGTGACGTCATGATTAAAATACGCCTAAAATTATGAATTTATGCTCCTAATATGATGAGGGTCGAAATCTAGGTGAATGGAGGCCAAAACATGAAACGCTCTTTCGAGAGTCAATTTGGCACATCGCACCATAAATTTCTCGTACGACCTCAAAAATGATCCAAATCACGAACGGTCAAAAACATGACCTTCCCAACTCGATGAGGCACTATCTAGTCCAAGGTCATAGGCTAAAAGCCAACCAAGAACTCAAACGAGCCTTCGCACCGACACAACAACTTGCTGTCCAAAAACAGCAGCTGTACATGTGCTTTTCTTGTGTCGTTTTCGAGTCCGCCGGCCATTGGGGCTTGCACCACTGACCAGAGACCCTTGCCAACATCCAAAGGAAGGAGTCGAACCATGGCTAAGGGCACAAGACCAGCCACAATTCGCACCATACCAGAAACAAGACTACACACCTAGCCGAGGAAGAAAATCTGCGCGCTTAGGGTGTTTGGTTCCGCTTGCTGTCTCGTGTCGTTCCAGTGACCATTTCATTGACCATGGCACGATCTAGACATCTAGGGGCAAGGTGTAAACCGTGGCTAAGGGCCCTAGGCCAACCAAGATTCACACCACGCCACAACAAAACGACTACACTTGCTGTCAAATGAAGGGGCCGAAAGGGGAGGGGGGGCTGTTCTGATGTTTTGATTAAAAACCGGGGAACCATGGACCAAGCCACCAAAAAGGGCGACTTAGTCACGTCTTAGACATGCTAGGGAAGCAATCTAACCATGGCTATAGGCCCTTAGGGCAGCCCAGATCAGATCCCTTTCCCATGACAGCAGAACAGATTTTTCGAACACAACTCTGTACCTACGGGTTGCTTGCTGTCATATCGTTTTTCCAGCAAGCATGGGGGCTGAAAGAATGGACCATCATGGTCCTAATGCATCCTACTACATGTCTATAAGTCGCCTTGGGAGCCTGGAGTCGATCCAATACCTGAAACTCACAAACCAAAAGAAACCGTGAAATGCATCTTAAAATCGAAAATTCTGCATATGTAAGTTTCTGAAATTTGCTGATATAATTCAGTTATAGCATGATGAAATCTGATCATGTACTGAAAAATACTTGATAATATGACTTGATTGAGGTTTAGAAAAAGTATATACATGCCTTGGATTTTTCGTTTGAAAGAAACGAACGAAACAAAGACGACGCGACGCGGAGGAGTGGAGCGCTTTCTTCTCTTTCCTTCTACTCGATTTCTCTCCCTTTCTTTCTAGCTAAGACTCAAGATTTTTCTCTCTGGTTTAGGCTCTGGAAATCTCGAAATTAAAGAGGGGAGAATGGTTGGGAGAGTGAGGGAGAGATCCACTAAAAATGGGATACAAATGCAAGATCAAGTCTCCACTATTTTGAAATTTGAATTTTTGTTGGGTATCAAATGATTTGTTGGGGAGATAATGCATGGGATGGCCGATTATTCTAGCTAGAATAGGGTAGGATAATGCTTGTTAGATAATTAAATGGTGCTCCCAAAAAATCCAAGAATTAATCCACTAATTAAATTCAAAGAAAAGATAAAAAGGGGATAAGGAAAATGAATTGTCTACTAACCAAGGTTTGGCCGATAATTTAACAAATAAATGGAGGGGAATTATTTCCTAACTAGTAAATTTATAATCCTTAAAAGCTTTACTTATCCCTTAATTAATTTAGTGAACTAACCCCATAATTAAGGAACTTAATTAAATTTATTTTTCTACTTACCTCAAGTAATCTAAATAATTCCTTAAACTTCTTTTTAACTTAAATTAACTTACTTTCTAGCTAAATAAAATCCTGGATATATTTTCTGAAATCTTAAATTTATCTCTAAACTCCAACTCCGGTCCGGCCTCACTGAAATAACTGAAAGAATAAAATTAAACTGCTGGCTAAAAATAATTAACTTCAAATAAAAGAATTTAAAAAAATCATGCAATGAAGTAAATTAAATTTAAAATACTAGAATTATGCATGGCTTATACGTAGACTGATTTATGGGTTCTACAATCCTTCCCCCCTTAAAAGAAATTTTGTCCTCGAAATTAAAACTCACCGAATAACTCTGGGTAACGATCTCTCATCTCCGGCTCAGACTCCCACGTAGCTTCCTCCTCAGAATGGTTGAGCCATTTGACTTTGACTCGCTTAACCAGCTTGTTCCGAAGCTTCTTCTCCTGCCGGTCTAGGATCTGCACTGGTCTCTCCTCATAAGATAAGTTCGGAGTAAGCTGCAACGGCTCAAAGTTCAGCACATGCGAAGGATTCGCCATATACTTCCTCAGCATGGAAACGTGGAACACATTGTGTACTCCGGCCAGATTCGACGGAAGAGCCACACGATACGCTAACGTCCCAACTCTGTCGAGGATCTCAAACGGTCCAATGAATCTCGGACTGAGCTTCCCTTTCTTGCCAAATCTCATGACACCCTTCATAGGTGCCACTTTCACAAAGACATGATCGCCCACTGCAAACTCTAAATCTCTCCTCCGCTGATTGGCATAACTCTTCTGTCGGCTCTGAGCGGTCCTCATCCTATCACGGATCTTGACTACTACATCTGCTGCCTGCTGAACAATCTCGGGACCCAACTCTGCTCTCTCTCCTACTTCATCCCAATGAACAGGAGATCTGCACTTGCGGCCATACAAAGCTTCATACGGTGCCATACCAATAGAAGACTGGAAGCTGTTGTTATAGGTGAACTCTACCAATGGCAAGTTCGCCTCCCAACTCCCAGAAAAATCAATGACGCAAGCACGAAGAAGATCCTCCAAGATCTGAATAACTCGCTCCGACTGCCCATCTGTCTGCTGATGGAAAGCTGTGCTAAACAGCAACTTCGTACCCATGGTCGAATGCAAACTCTTCCAAAAGGAGGAAGTGAATCTAGGGTCTCTGTCAGATACGATCGAAACTGGAATACCATGAAGTCGGACTATCTCCCGGTTATACAACTCTGCATACTGAACCATGGTAAAAGTCGTCTTAATAGGCAAGAAGTGCGCTGATTTGGTAAGACGATCTACAATCACCCAGATGGCATTCGATCCTCTGGCTGACTTCGGTAAACCGGTCACAAAATCCATGGTAATGTTCTCCCACTTCCACTCGAGAATAGGAAGAGGCTTGAGCAAACCTGCTGGTCTCTAATGCTCGGCCTTCACTAACTGGCAAGTCAGGCACTCGGACACGAAACGCCTGATGTACTTCTTCATCCCAGGCCACCAGTACAATAGCTGCAGATCCATCTTCGTACTCCCAGGGTGAATAGAGTACGGCGACATATGGGCCTCTGATAAGATGTCTGCTCGGATAGAATCACTGCTAGGAACCCATATCCTGTCTCGGTATCTCGCAATACCGTCTCTAACTGTATACAAGACACTGCCCTTGGCTTCATCTCTCTTCTTCCACTGTGCCAGTTGCTCATCTGCTGACTGACCACTGCGAATACGGTCAAGAAGAGAGGACTGAATGGTCAAGGTAGATAGACGAGGAACTCTACCTCGAGGATAAGTCTCGAGATCAAACCTCT
This sequence comes from Primulina eburnea, assembly GCF_022965805.1. Taxonomy (NCBI): domain Eukaryota; kingdom Viridiplantae; phylum Streptophyta; class Magnoliopsida; order Lamiales; family Gesneriaceae; genus Primulina; species Primulina eburnea. The sequence goes on from NW_027331355.1 coordinate 345,751, forward strand.
GCATCTCAGTCTGAAGAGGTCTCTGAATCGTCAAGTGAGCCATCACTGCGACATTTCTGCTCAGTGCATCTGCAACTACATTAGCCTTACCCGGTGGTAGCTAATGTCACAGTCGTAATCTTTCACAAGCTCCAACCAACGCCTCTGACGCATGTTCAGCTCCTTCTGCGTAAAGAAATACTTGAGGCTCTTGTGGTCGGTAAAGATCTGGCATTTCTCTCCATACAAATAATGCCTCCAAATATTCAAGGCAAAAACTACGGCGGCCAACTCTAGATCATGGGTAGGGTAATTCTTCTCGTGGGTTTTCAGCTGTCGAGACGCATATGCTATCACCTTCCCATGTTGCATCAAAACTGCACCTAAACCGAGCTTCGAAGCGTCGGTATAAAGGACAAACTCGCCGGGCCCTGCTGGTGTGGCAAAAAATGGTGCTGAAATAAGAGCTTGCTTCAAAGTATCGAAGCTCTTCTGACAGTCATCGCTCTACACAAACTTCACATTTTTCTTGGTCAGTGCTGTGAGTGGAACGGCAATGGAGGAGAATCCCTGAATGAATTTTCTGTAATATCCTGCTAGCCCAAGGAAACTGCGGATCTCGGATGCATTCTGCGGCAAAACCCAATCTCTGACTGCAGTGACTTTCGCTGGGTCTACCTCAATGCCACTGCTAGAAACAATGTGACCTAAGAACGCCACCTTCTCTAACCAGAATTTGCACTTAATGAACTTTGCGAATAACTTGTGCTTCTGCAAGGTTTGCAGCACTGTGGTCAGATGTCTGCTGTGATCCTCCTGATTCTTGGAGTAGACGAGAATGTCGTCTATGAACACTATCACAAACTGATCGAGGTACGGCTGAAATACGCGATTCATGAGATCCATGAAGATCGCTGGCGCATTCGTCATACCGAACGGCATCACAAGGAACTCGTAGTGACCATAACGAGTCCTGAAAGCAGTCTTGGAAACATCAGCATCTCTCACCCTCAACTGGTGATAACCGGAACGTAGATCAATCTTGGAGAAAATCGAAGCTCCCTGCAATTGGTCAAACAGATCCTCAATCCTGGGAAGTGGGTACTTGTTCTTCACTGTAACCCTGTTCAACTCCCGGTAGTCAATGCAAAGCCTCATAGAGCCATCCTACTTCACAAATAAGACTGGCACGCCCCATGGAGAAAAGCTCGGGCGAATGAACTCCTTGTCGAGAAGCTCCTGAATCTGTTTCTTAAGCTCTGCCATCTCTGTCGGTGCTAGTCGGTACGGCGCTTTGGATATCGGAGCCGTACCTGGCATAAGCTCGATGGAAAACTCCACCTCTCTCTCGGGTGGTATGCCAGAGACGTCTTCGGGAAAAACGTCTAAGAAATCTCTGACAATCGGAACATCTGAGGCTGACTGGCTGGGTTCCTCGGGGACAGATAAAAAGGTCGCTAGAAATGCCCGACACCCTCTATGCATGAGCTTCCTAGCCTGAACATATGGAATAATGCGCGGTAAAGGAAAGTACATGTCCGGCTCAAATAAGAATTGCTCCATTCCAGGCGGTCGGACAAGAACAGATCTCCGCTGGAAGTCTATCAACACTTTGTTCCTCAATAGTCAGTCCATCCCTAGGATGATGTCAAATTCTTGCATCGGTAGCACGATCAGATCCGCATAAACAAGGTTACCGTGCAGCTCCATATCTATATCTCAGATAACATTGGTAGCTGCCATCTCCTCGCCTGACGGCAACACTACTGAAAAGGCTATGTCTAGCCCAATGGTCTTGATCTTGAGAAAGTTTGCAAAGACCTCCGAAATAAACGAGTGAGTGGCCCCTGAATCTATCAAGGCCTTGGTAGCGGAACCAGATATAAAAATTCTCCCTGAAAGATCGGAACTCTAAGTTGAATCCCACTACAAGAACTAAACTTATAGTCATGCAAAGGTCAAGGTTCTTCTAGCTTAATTCCCCCAAAATAAATCTGAGTAGAGCATGCAATCCTATAACAGTTCTAACTTCAAAAATCTAAATCCCGATTCCCAAAACGCTGAAATTCGAATAATAACTCAATGCTTAAAGGTACCTGTCAACAACATAGTCTCTGGGTTTGTTTCCGCCGCATGGAGAGCAAAAACTCTGCCTTGAGTAGGCAGATGTCTCTGAGGGCATTGCAGCAACACGTGGTCTGGACTGCCACACTTAAAACACTTTCTTGAGCCAGCCATACACGCTCCAGGATGGCGGCGTGAGCACCTGGGACAGACTGGGTGCTCAAAAGTCCTCGGGGCTGGGCCCCCCTGCTGCTGCTGCGGCTGCTGGCCTCTGATTCTAGGCGGCCCATGAAATGGCCTCTTTTTTGTTGTTGATGCTGATGAGGAGGAGGGCGGTGTGGTACCTGGGCTGGGTGCTTGCCCTGGCGATCCCTCTCGATATCCCGCAGATCCTGCTCTGCGGCTAGGGCTTTGGAGACCGCAATCTCATAAGTAGCAGGGTCAGATACCCTAACATCCCAGCGCAAGATCGGCCGTAGGCCCACCAGGAAATGCATCAACTTAGCTCTGGCATCATTCGCTATCAGGGGCACAAAGTGGCAGCCCCTCTCAAACTTACGAATGAACTCCGTAACCGTCATATCTCCTTGCCTCAGACTCATAAACTCGGTGGTCAACCTGGTGCGAACTTCCTCCGCAAAATACTTGGAGTAGAAAACTTCCGTGAAGCGTGTCCATGAAAGTGTAGCCAAGGTCAAGGCTACCGACGCTCCTTCCCACCATAAGCGGGCGTCTCCAGTGAACAGATAGGTGGCGCATATGACTCTGTCGGCATCTCCCAGCTCCATAAATTCGAAGATGACCTCGAGGGATTTGATCCATCCCTCAGCAATCATGGGGTCAGACGTCCCAGAAAACTCCTTCGGACGCATCTTCATAAACCTCTCATAAACAGCCTCGGGCCCTGTCGGCCTGGCTGCGGCTGCAGCATTGTTCCCCGCAAACTGTGCGAAGAACTGCGTAATCCCAGCTAGCATCTGGGCATTCATGTCAGGTGGGGGTGGAGGTAGAGGTAGAGGTGGAGGAGGAGGAGGAGGTGTCTGCCTCTCTTGTCTCTGATCGTCATCGTAGTCTAGTGAGCCTAAAGACTCAGCATGCATATATCGCAGGTAACGAGTAAAATCTGAAGTAAAATATGCATGGGATAAAATATCATGTCATGAGGCATGCTGAAAATAATCTGTACTGAGCAATTATGATACGTGCATAATTGAACTGAAAATCACAGTAAAAATATTTGCTCCTTGGAGCCCTGCACTGAAATAACTGGAAGAATAAAATTAAACTGCTGGCTAAAAATAATTAACTTCAAATAAAAGCATTTAAAAAAATCATGCAATGAAGTCAATTAAATTTAAAATACTAGAATTATGCATGGCTTATACGTAGACTGATTTACAGGTTCTACACTTTTGGCCCTTCGTTTTTTCGCATAAGTGTTTTTTCCTAATCCAGGCAAATATCAAATGAGCAATGATTGTGGAACTTCTCCTCCTAATCGGACCTTAGCTTCTATTACAAGACGAATATCTTCTGGAATTCCTTTTTGCATTAACAATCTCAATCTTTCACACCTACCTGCATAAATATTTCTTAGAATATTTTCAGAAATAGAGAGAAAATATTTACAAATTTTTGAGAGATTTTCATCCATTTTGAAAAGAAAAGAAATGATTTTTTTATATTTTTGTATGGTAAACTGATTTAACCGACTATGAGAGTCACGGAGTACCGTTATCCGCCATTTAACCATGAAAATAAAAAGATTAAGGAAACCTGAAATTAAAACAAACAAAATTAAATGCAACATAAAAATTTAAGGATCAGAAAGGGAAATAAACTCTTCTTGAAATATTTCATTTTCTAAAAATGGTTAAGCTTTTGTTCATTCACTTTAAAAACATCACCATTTTTAGGATTTTCAATATCCACAGCTCCATAAGGATACACATGCTTTACAACATATGGGCCTGTCCATCTTGATCGTAATTTTCCTGGGAATATGTGAAGTCGAGAATTATAAAGCAAAACTTTTTTTACCAATCTCAAAAGATTTTCTAAGAATTGTTTTATCATGAAATGATTTGATTTTTGCTTTATAAATCGTTGAATTTTCATACGCATAATTTCTGAGTTCATCAAGTTCATTAAGTTGCAATTTACGCAATTTGTTGCAATCATCCATGCTTGAATTAAAAGTTTTGATCGCGCAATAAGCTTTATGTTCCAATGCCACAGGCAAATGGCAATGTTTTTTCCGTAAACCAACCTATAGGGAGGCATATTCAATGATGTTTTAAAAGATGTTCGATATGCCCAAAGTGCATCATTAAGTCGCAGAGATCAATCTTTTCTATTTGAGTTAACAGTTTTTTCCAAAATTTTCTTTATCTCCCTATTAGCTGATTCAACTTGTCCATTTGTTTGAGGCTGATAAGGAGTAGTTACTTTGTGAGTAATACAATATTTTTTCATGAACGAAGCAAATGATTTATTAACAAAGTGAGTTCCCCCATCACTTATCATGGCTCGAGAAATTCCAAATCTACTAAAAATATTTTCTTTCAAAAATTTGATGACGATTTTATGATCATTTGTTCGACATGGAATTGCCTCTATCCATTTGGAAACATAATCAACTGCAACTAAAATATACAAGTATCCAAACGACGGTGAAAAAGGTCCCATAAAATCAATTCCCCAACAGTCAAAGATTTCAATTTCAATGATAAGATTCAAATGCATCATGTTTCTTTTTGAAATCTCACACAATTTTTGACAATTTTCACAGATCTTGCAGATTTCGTAGGTGTATTTAAACAAATTGGGCCAATAAAATCCACACTGCAAAATTTTTGCAGCCGTTTTCTTTGAAGAAAAATGTCCTCCGCATGCTTCTGAATGAAAAAATTTAATGACTCTACTTACCTCATTGTCGGGTATGCAACGTCGAAAAATTTGATCTGGACAATACTTGAACAGATACGGATCATCCCAATAAAAGTTTTTTACCTCATTCAAAAATTTTCTTTTATCTTGAGAACTCTATTGCGGTGGCATTTTTCCTGTCACAAGAAAATTTACTATGTTAGCAAACCAAGGTGTAGTAGTAACTGAAAATAGATGTTCATCAAGAAAATTATCGTTAATTGGTGTCATTTGCCAAGATGATCCTGTTACTAGTCTCGATAAATGATTGGCTACGAAATTCTCGGTTCCTTTTTTATCTTTGATCACAATGTCAAATTCTTGGAGCAACAAAATCCATCGTATCAGTCGTGGCTTTGCATCCTGTTTGGTTAACAAATATCTAATATCAGAATGATAAGTAAACACAATAGTCGTTGATCCAATCAAATAAGAACGAAATTTATCTAATGCAAATATTACAGCAAGTAGTTCTTTTTCAGTTGTGGAGTAATTCATTTGAGCATTGTTTAAAGTTCTACTTGCAGAATATATCACGTAAGGCTTACCGTTTCTTCTTTGACCCAGTACTGCACCGACTGCATAATCACTCGCACACACATGATTTCAAATGGTAAAGATCAATCAGGAGGTTGCATGATAGGAGCTGATGTTAAATGTCGAATGATTTTATCAAAAGCATTTTGATATTCTTGAGTCCACTCAAATGCAGTGTCTTTTGTTAAGAGGTTACAAATGGGTTTAGAGATTGAACTAAAGTCCTTTATAAACCTCCTATAAAATCCAGCATGTCCCAAAAATGAGCGAATTTCTTTAATGGTTTTCAGAGGGGGTAAATTGGAAATGACATCAACTTTAGCTTTATCAACTTAAATTCCATGAGATGACACGACATGTCCCAGAAAAATCCCAGAAGTAATCATGTAATGACATTTTTCTCAATTTAAAATATGACCTTTTTCCTCGCATCTTTTTAAAATTTTTTCCAAATTTCAAGACAATTATCAAATTTATTCCCAAAAACAGTTAAATCATCCATGAAAATCTCCAAACAATTTTCAACTATGTCGCTAAAAATGCTTAGCATACATCTTTGAAATGTTGCTGGGGCATTGCATAATCCAAATGACATCCTTCTAAATGCAAATGTTCCAAAAGGACATGTGAATGTAGTTTTATTTTGATCTTCGAGTGCAATGAGAATTTGATAATAACCTGGATATCCATCAAGAAAACAGTAGTATGGATTACCTGCTACTCTTTCTAAAATTTGATCCAAAAATGGTAATTGAAATGATCTTTTCTAGTGGCGTCATTTAATTTTCTATAATCAATACACATCCGCCAACTAGATGGGACTCGACTTGTTAACAATTCACATTTTTCATTTTTTATCACTGTGATGCCAGATTTTTTGGAACTATTTGTGTTGGGCTTTGTAATGCACGAGATTTTGATTTTATTAATCTAAGATTATTGAGTTTGAATTGATGTGATTATAGCTGGGCCATTCCGAGACCAGATTGGGCAAAGCATATGAATTGTATAAGTTTTGGGACAGAACTATTGGCGCCTGAGCGGTAGAAAGTGACCGCCCGAGCGCCAATGTTCGATAAGGTATGTTGCGGGCAAAAGATGTGGCGCCCGGGAGGTAGTTTTTGACCGCCCGAGCGCCAATGATTAAGGGTGAGGACAGAGCCTCTCGCGCCCGGGCGGTAGGTTTTAAGAAACAGATACGATTCATATATAGTGCTCTTGACATAGTAGACATCATAGAATCGAAGTCAGATTAAGAAACAGATATCATATAGAATTGTTATGATTTTAAGAATGGAATTGATTAGAATTGATGCCAGATTTGTACGGTGGTTGATTATAAGCTATTGGAATTAGTATATACTGGTGTGGTATCATCGGTATCGAAGGATTGTACTGTTGTACTGTCGGAATTTGATAAGACAGAGATGTCTTGATTTGAATAGAATATTGATACAGTATATTTATATTGTCATTGCCAGATTGAACATTGACAGACTTTGAGTCGAGACTTCGATTGTATCAGAACGACAGAACGAAAGATATAAATAAATGTTGATTCAGGATTGCACAACTCGAGTGAGTTTTGGCTTGAGTTTCTCAAAATCACATACTTTATTTCATTGCATTGATATTTGCAAATTATCAGATTGATATGTTTAGTCTATTGAATTATAGCAGAGCATGAGTTCGAGTCTAGGGCAGATCAGCCTAGCTAGGGCAGAACCGCCAAGTCTTTGGCAGAACCGCTAAGACCCTAGACTTGTGGTATATCGATGAGCTTAGAAGTAGATCGACTTCTATTGTAGATATTCGATATAGAATGCCAAAGTCTAAATTAGATCGGGATCCCTAGATTAGAAATGAGTTGAGATGAGATGACGAGTCATTGTTTATATTGGGATAATATTCTCACCGGAGTTATCCGGCTGTTGTCGTGTTTGTATGTGTGCATGGCAACAGGTGGGACATGTTCAGGGTCACAAAAGTGAAGAAAGATCGAGATTAGAGTGGAGACTACAGACTTGGACTAGAGATAGGGTTTAAACTATTGTTATATAGTTGTTAAACCTTAGTGGAGACAGATTGTATATAGTGCAAGACTGGTACTTTTAATACTGACATGTATATTCAGATGTATGCCAGTACGTTTCGCCTTTGATAATGTACTTTAAAAAAAAACTTTTATACCCTGTTTATTATAATTAATTAAATTAGTCCCAATGACGATTAAGAAGATGATTAGCGTCCGGGTCCCCACAACAGGTGGTATCAGAGCGATAGATCCTTTAGATTGAGATAGAAGAGGCTAGTGAGCGGGGTAGATTGAGGTTTTCTTTCCTACTTTTGAATGCTAGCATGTCTTACTGCTTTAATACATGTTACTTCCTTATCTGATTTGATATAGTAATATGTTTTATTGAGAATGGATCAGCACCGATTCTAGATCAGCAGTAAGATGATTAGAGGAGGGCTGAAGCTGGTTATTGTATTTGGGTTACTAATCCTGTTGATAACCAGATATGCCTCCCAGACGAATCCCAGAATAGGGCAGTACTTCAAATCCTCCGATGGATGTCACAGCCACTCCAATGGAGACACTCTTGAAAAGATTTCAGCCATTTCATCCACCAACTTTGAAGGGAATGGAGACTTCCGTGGATTGTGAGAATTGGCTGGATGATATTGAAATGTTATTTGAGTCTTTGGAATGTACTGATGAGCGGAAAGTGAAACTGATAGGACACCAGTTACACGACATTGTAAAGAACTGGTGGATTACAACGAAGAGGGCATTGGAACACCGAGGTACGACCATTACCTGGAATGTGTTTAGAACTGAATTCTATCAGAGGTTCTTTCCAGTGTCGTATAGGAAGGACAAGGGAGCCGAGTTTGCAAACTTGAGACAGGGCCATCTTAACATTGAGGAATATGTGGCCAAGTTCTCTTCACTGTTGCGATTTGCTCCACATGTTGCTGAAAGCGAGGAAGCTACTGCAGATCAGTTCATCAATGGATTGAACCCTGATATTTTTACATTGTTGAACACAGGGCGACCGAATAACTTTACTGACGCCCTGGACAGAGCCAAAGGAGCAGAAGCCGGTCTTATGAGATAGAAAGGGGCTTCATTTGTGCCACCAGCACCGAGACCACAGCAACCACCTCCCAGATTTGAGGGTGGCAGCAGCAGTGATGGGAAGAAAGAATTTTTGAAAGCAAGAAGAAAGCAATTTAAGAAATCTGGCAGTAGTTCTTCTAGCTCCGGTGGTTCCCAACAGAGCCAGAGTTACACTGGAGTTTATTGTAGTACTTGCGGAGGCAGACATACCACTGAGCAATGCTAGGGAGTGACTGGTAGTTGCAATATTTGTAAATAGCCGGGACACTTTGCTAAAGTTTGTCCACAGAGAGGGTCCCAAAGATCCCAGGGAGCCGAGTCATCGAGATCAGCAGCACAGACTGAGTGACGATCAGCTGCCGTTCATACATTCCAGCTAGCGCCAGCTCAGTCACAGCAAAGGCCAGGAGGAAGCCAGACAGGTAGCCAGCCTCCTAAACAGCAGGCCAGAGTATTCGCTTTGACAGAGGAGCAGGCCCAAGAAGCACCAGATGACGTTGTGGCAGGTAACTGTTCTTTATGTGGTTAACCTGCTTATGTATTGATTGATACCGGTGCTTCACATACATTTATTTCTAAACGATTTGCATTAAGTCATGCATTGCCTGTAGAGTCTTTAGCTACTGTAGTGTCTGTCTCTTCTCCTTGGGGACAGGTTTGATATCCGTAAATTCTGTAAAACATTGTGTACTACAGTATGACGGGCATGAGATTGAATTATATTGCATCGTACTTGGGTTGTCCGATTTTGATTGTATTATCAATATTGATATACTGACCAAGTACAGAGCAACTGTTGATTGTTTCCACAAGATTGTGAGATTCAGACCAGATATGGCTGAAGAGTGAAAATTTTACGGTAAGGGTTCTAGATCGAGAATTCCTTTAGTATCCATATTATCTATGACTCGATTATTACAGAAAGGAGCAGAGGGATTCCTTGTCTATTCAGTAGATGTACTGAAGTCGAGTCCATCATTGGCAGAACTGCCAGTGGTATGTGAGTTTGCCGACGTCTTTCCAGATGAAATTCCGGGATTGCCTCCAGCCCGAGAGATAGACTTCAGCATTGAATTGATGTCAGGTACAATTCCAATTTCTAGAACTCCGTACAGAATGGAACCGATAGAATTAAAAGAGCTGAAAGATCAGTTGGAGGATCTACTGGCCAAGGGGTACATCAGACCGAGTGTGTCTCCTTGGGGTGCTCCAGTATTGTTTGTAAGAAAAAAAGACAGTTCGATGAGACTTTGTAACGATTACTGACAACTGAACAAGGCAACGATAAAGAATAAATATCCTTTGTCTCGTATTGATGATTTGTTTGACCAGTTGCAGGGTTCTTCGGTATATTCCAAGATCGATTTGAGATCTGGATATCATCAGCTGAGAGTCAGAGATTCTGATATCTCAAAGACAACATTCAGAACTAGGTATGGACAATATGAATTTATTGTCATGCCGTTTGGTCTGACGAATGCTCCATCTGTATTTATGGGATTAATGAATCGTGTATTTCAGAAATATCTTGATGATTTTGTAATCATATTCATTGACGATATATTGATTTATTCGAAGAATATGATTGAGCATGCAAAGCATTTAAGAACGGTGTTGTGAATTTTAAGAGCTGAGAAATTATATGCCAAACTATCAAAATGCGAGTTTTGGCTGAGACAGGTGATATTTCTGGGTCACATTATATCTAGAGATGGTATTTTTGTTGATCCCAGTAAAGTTGAAGCCATGATTTCTTGGCCAAGACCGACATCAGTAACCGAAATTAAAGTTTTATGGGTTTAGCAGGATATTACCGCCGTTTCATTAAAGATTTCTCGAGTATAGCTAAACCAATTCCTCAGTTGACTCAGAAGAATGCTCCATTTGTTTGGTCTGAAGAATGTGAGACCAGTTTTCTGGAGTTGAAAAAGAGATTGACCAGTGCCCCGGTGTTGACTATCCCATCCGGTACTGGTGATTTTGTGGTTTATCGCGACGCTTCGCACAGAGGGTTGGGATGTGTTCTGATGCAGCGAGGGCATGTTATTGCTTATGCCTCAAGACAGCTTAAACCACATGAGACCCGTTATCCAATTCATGACCCTGAATTGGTAGCCATTGTCTTTGCATTAAAGATATGATGACACTATCTTTACGGTGAGAATTTTGAGATATATTTTGATTATAAGAGTTTAAAATATCTGTTTTCACAATCTGAATTGAACATGAGACAGCGGAGATGGCTTGATTTGCTTAAGGACTTTGATTGTGAAATCAAATACTATCCAAGAAAGTATAATGCAGCAGCTGATGCACTAAGTCGAAAGGTATGTTCTTTATCCTTGTCGACGATCGGTATTTCAAATTTGATAGAAGACTGATGTTTGTCTGGATTAGCATTTGAAACAGATTATAGACCGTTGAGACTCTATACGATACAAGTGGAACCCGAGCTGATCTTAAGGATTAAGGCAGCTCAGAAAGTTGATCAGAATGTACAGAAATCAGTATCGATGGTCAGGACAGGGCATCGATCGGAGTATCAGGTACGTGATAACGTCTTGTATGTAAATAATCATCTGGTTGTGCCAAATGTTTCAGATTTGAAATGACAGATATTGTCAGAAGCGCATAACAGTCGATTCAGTATTCATCCTGGCGGCAGAAAGATGTACAAGGATTTGAAAAGACAGTTTTGGTGGAAACAGATGAAGACTGATATTGCAGAATTTGTTTCCAAATGCTTAAATTGCCAACAGATGAAAGCAGAGAGAAAGAAACCAGGAGGATTATTACAGAGTTTGTCTATTCCTGAATGGAAATGGGATCACATTTCCATGGATTTTGTGACGCAGCTACCGCGTTCCTCCAGAGGTTGTGATGCGATTTGGGTCGTGATTGATCGACTGACCAAATCCGCATGTTTTATTCCGTACAAGATAACATACAGGTTTGACCAGATGGCAGATATCTATGTCAGAGAAGTGTTCAGATTGCACGGAGTGCCGAAGTCAATTGTATCAGACCGTGATCCTCGATTTACTTCGCACTTCTGGAAGAGTTTGCAGCAGGCTCTCGGTACGAAGTTACATCTGAGTACCGCATATCATCCACAGACCGACGGACAGTCAGAGCGGACTATCCAAACACTGGAAGATATTCTGAGAGCAGTAGTGCTTGATTTTAGCATTAATTGGAAAGATGCATTGCCTCTTTATAAGTTTTCGTACAACAACAGCTATCAGACGAGTATTGAGATGACACCATTTGAAGCATTTTACGGAAAGAAGTGCAGATCCCCTCTGTATTGGGATGATATCTCTGAAGTTCTTGAGATTGGACCCGGAATGATCAGAGATATGACAGAAAAGTGAAGCTAATTCGAAGGAAAATGAAGGTTGCGCAAGACAGACAGGCCAAATATGCCAATGTTTGACGTAGACCGTTGGTATTTGAGGCAGGAGACCGAGTATTTTTAAAGATTTCACCTTTCAGAGGAGTAGTCAGATTTGGCAAGAAATGGAAACTGTCTCCACGATACATTGGGCCTTATGAGATTCTCGAGAAGATAGGAGATTGTGCCTATCGACTCGCTTTACCGCCTTCATTATCCGGGATACATGATGTCTTTCATGTATCGTTATTAAGGAAATACCTTCCTAATGTTTCACATGCTATTCAGCCAGACGAGGCCGATCTGGATGAGACGTTGAGCTATCGATTCAGATTATTGATCGTAAAGAAAAACAACTCAGAACGAAGACTATTCCACTTGTAAAAGTTCAATGGACTCGTCATGGCATTGAAGAAGCCACCTGAGAGACTGAATCAGATATGAGACAAGAATTCCCAGAGTTATTTGAATAATGTAAATTTCCTATACAGTTTCTGTATATACTCCTTATTGATACGATTGATTGCCTATGATTTCGGGGACGAAATCGTATCTTAGTGGGGGAGAAATGTAATTCCCGAGATTTTGATTTTATTAATCTAAGATTATTGATTTTGAACTGATGTAATTATAGCTGGGCCATTCCGAGACCAGATTGGCAAAGCATATGAATTGTATAAGTTTTGGGACAGAACTATTGGCGCCCGAGCGGTAGAAAGTGACTGCCCGAGCGCCAATGATTAAGGGTGAGGACAGAGCCTCTCGCGCCCGGGCGGCAGGTTTTAACCGCCCGAGCGCCGAGCAAACGCCTGAGCGGAAATTCTCGACCGCCCGAGCGCCGCCAGAATGTTGTGAAAAAGGATGACACGTATCATTAACATGCAACTGATATATATACAAGTATCATTCCTTCAAATTTGAAAACAAAGAAAGAAAAAGGAACGAGACAGGCTTGTAAATCCTTACGCCTTTATATTTCGATCCGTCCGTCCAAATTTAAATCCGAGTACGACACCGCGTTCCTAGCAACGACAGCTACTACAGGATGTAAGTTTCGTTACGTTTTATTAAGATTTGAAATTATACTATGTCCAGAATCAGATACGATTCATATATGCTCTTGACAAAGTAGACATCATAGAATCGAAGTCAGATTAAGAAATAGATATCATATGGAATTGTTATGATATTAAGAATTGAATTGATTAGAATTGATGTCAAATTTGTATGGTGGTTAATTATAAGCAATTGGAATTATTATATACTGGTGTGGTATCACCGGTATCGCAGGATTGTACTGTTGTACTGTCGGAATTTGATAAGACGGAGATGTCTTGATTTGAATAGAATATTGATACAGTATATTGATATTTTCATTGCTAGATTGAACATTGATAAACTTTGAGTCGAGACTTCGATTGTATCAGAACGACAGAACGAAAGGTATAAATAAATGTTGATTCGGGATTGCACAACTCGAGTGAGGTTTGACTTGAGTTTCCCAAAATCACATACTTTATTTCATTGCATTGATATTTGCAAATTATCAGATTGATATGTTTAGTCTATTGAAATATAGCAGAGCAAGAGTTCGAGTCTAGGGCAGATCTGCCTAGCTAGGGCAGAACCGCCAAGTCTTTGGCAGAACCGCTAAGACCCTAAACTTGTGGTATATCGATGAGCTTAGAAGTAAATCGACTTCTATTGTAGATATTCGATATAGAATGCCAAAGTATAAATTAGATCGGGATCCCTAGATTAGAAATGAGTTGAGATGAGATGACGAGTCATTGATTTAAATACATATTTGTATTGATTCATGTAGTCAGATTGGATAAATGTTCTGATGTTTGTTTGTGCTTTTATATATATGCTTTATATGATTGCATTGATACACTGTTTATACTGGGATTCTATTCTTACCTGAGTTATCCGGCTGTTGTCGTGTTTGCATGTGTGCATGGCAACAGGTGGGACAGGTTCAGGGTCACAGAGGTGAAGAAAGATCGAGATTAGAGTGGAGACTACGGACTTGGACTAGAGATAGGGTTTAAACACTTATTATATAGTTGTTAAACCTTAGTGGAGACTGATTGTATATAGTGCAAGATTGGTACTTTTAATACTGACATGTATATTCAGATGTATGCCATTACGTTCCGCCTTTGATAATGTACATTTTTAAAAAAACTTTTAGACCCTGTTTATTATAATTGATTAAATTAGTCCCAATAACGATTAAGAAGATGATGAGCGTCCGGGTCCCCACAGGCTTACCCACTTACTATTAGAAATAGGGTAGGTATCCCAACATCAAGTAGTTTGAGAACTTCGGTTTTCACAACATCTTTCATGTGTGGATTTAATCTCCTTTGTGGTTGTTGAGATGTTTTTGCATTTTCTTCTAAGTGAATATTGTGAGTGCAAATTAGTGGATTAATGCCCTTGAGATCTTTTAGTGTCCAACTAATTGCATTTTTATGTCTTTTAAGCATATCAACTAATTTACCTTCTTGATCACTTGCTAGTTTGGAAAAAATTACCAACGGATAGTTTCATCTTCTCCAAGAAATGCATACTTCAATTCTTCTGGCAAAGGTTTTAACTCCAATATGAGTGGTTCGTCTTTGTTATCATATTTTACATCAAATTCTTTCTTTGATCCTGGTAACGAGTGATACATGATAAAATCATCAAGATCAATTTCAATATTTTCTTTACAGTTTCAATTGAACAAATATTTAATTGATCACGAGTACTCCCTTCTTGAATGTTTTCTTCCACAAGAGTTTCAATAAGATTTTCATCTTCACTTTTATCTCCTTTTTCATGTGGTTTCTTACAAAGATTAAAAACATTGAGCCCCAAGGTCATGTTACCAAATGACAACTTCATTATTCCATTCCTGCAATTTATAAGAGCATTAGAAGAGTCTAAAAATGGACGACCCAGAATTACAGGAATTGCATTACAAGCTTCGATATGTTGTGTATCTAAAAATATGAAATCGACAGGATATACAAAGTTATCAACTTGGAACAACACGTCTTCTACCATACCTCTTGGCACTTTAACAGATCTATCGGCAAGTAAAAGTGTTACCGAAGTAGATTTTAACTCGCCTAGATTGAGTTCTTAATAAACTGAATATGAAAGTAAATTCACACTAGCTCCAAGATCAAGCAAGGCTTTTTTAATCTTTCGTTCTCCAATAATACATGAAATAGTAGGACAACCAGGGTCTTTTTATTTCAAAGTATTATTCTTTTGAATGATTGCACTTACTTGTTCGGCTAAAAATGATTTCTTTTTAACATTCAATTTTCTTTTCACAGTGCACAAGTCTTTCAAAAATTTGGCATATGATGGTACCTGTTTTATTGCATCTAATAAAAGAATATTAACTTTTACTTGTATAAAATATCATATATATACGAATTCAAATTTTATTTTTTTGTATTTTTCAATGCATGAGGGAATGGTGGTGACACTGTCTGTTGAACCTCCTCTTCGCAAGTTATGGGTACCACATCCTTACCCTTTGGAGTTGCTTTATCATCATCTTCACAAGGTTCAGGGATTTTTCCACAACCTTACCACTTCGAAGGGTAATAACTGATTTTACTTGATCCATCGGTTGAGTTCCAGAAGTTCCAGTTTGTGAATTATGATCCATGGGATTGGGCTGTGGTTGTGAAGTAAATTTACCTTTTTCATGAACATTAATTGCAGATGCAAATTTAGCGAGAGTATCTTTCAAATCTATCATGGTTTGAGCAGTTTGAGTATTGATAGACTCTTGCTTTGCAATGAAAGAATTCAATAAATCTTCCAAATTACTTTTAGGTGAAGGAACATAAGATGCATAATTTTGAAAATTTTGTTAATTTTGAAAATGTGGTTGCGGAAATTGTGCAACATTATCATTACTCCAACTAAAATTTGGATGATTTCGCCAACCTGGATTGTAATTTTGAGAAAATGGTTCAAAATTTGGCCTTTTGAAATTGTTCAAAACATTGACTTGTTCATGGAGACATTCTTTAAAAGAGGGCAAAGTGGGACAATCTTTTGTAGAATGATCACTTGTATCACAGATGTGAGACGCAATTTCTTGAATAGCTTTTAATTGACCATTTTTTTCAATTCAAGTGCCTCAACTTTTCTTGCCAAAGAGGTAAATCTAGCTTGGAGATCATGTTCATCTTTGAGGGTGTACATACCTCCACCAGATGTGGGAGATTGAATCTTGTTTGATGGTTCGATTATACCTATAGTGTCCCAATTTTGAGCATTTTCAGCTAATGAATCGAGATACTCAATTGCCTCATTTGAATCTTTATCTTCAAATGTTCCATTACACATAAATTCAACCATTTTCCTATCTTTAGGTGTTAAGCCTTCATAAAATTGAGAAACAACTCTCCAAATTTCAAAACCATGATGTGTTCAAAGATTAAGCAATTCTTTGTATCTATCCCAACACTGATAAAAAGTTTCTCCTTGTTTTTGAGTGAAAGTGATGATTTGCCTTTTGAAAGAATTTGTTCTATGAGATGGAAAAAACTTTTTCAAAAATTGTTGTTGCAATTCATCCCAAGTTCGAATGGATCCCGATGTAAGATTTTGTAGCCAAGTTTTAGCTTTATCTTTTAAATAAAAAGAAAAAAGCTTAAGTCGAATGGTGTTCATGCTACAATTTAGATCATTATATGTGTTGCACACTTCTTCAAACTCTCGTAAATGCATGTATGGATTTTCAGAATCTAAGCCATGAAAATTGGGTAAAAGTTGGATAATAACAGGCTTAAAATTGAAATGAGATGCATCAGGGGGAAAAGCTAGACATGAAGGTGCACTAGTACGTGTAGGATTCATGTGATCTCTAAGTGTTTTTAGTCTATCATGATCATGTTGAGATTGAATTTCATCTTCATTTTCTTGGATGGGTTCTTCCGCCATGTTTTGTAAAAATAAAAGGTTATTTCGAATGAGTCGACCACTAAGTCTACGTGATCAAATGCTCATGCAAATGCAAATGCAAAAGAATACAAACACACAAAAGCAAAAAAAATAAAATAAAGAAAAAAAATATAAAAAAAATTAAATAGATTTGAAATTAAATTATACTTCCCCGGCAACGGCGCCAAAAACTTGTTGCGACTTTTATTGTTGCACTCCCAAGAGCAGGTTGTCCACAAGTAGTATAATTCGGTGAGTCCGAATATCGTATCCACAGGGAAGCTAAGGTAATTACAAGTCCACTACAATGTCTTTTTGTTTTGTTTTTGTTTTTTATTTCTTTTAATGGTTTGAATCTTTAATTTGTAATTTTTAATTGTTCAAATTTTAATTTAAGTAGTTGAGATTAAAGGATCCACTCTTGGTATTTTAATAAAGTTAACATTAATGAACATTATTGAAATTCACTTAATAAAATGGTTCCAATATATATTAAATAATCATATTTTTATTATGTTATATAATATTATATTATAAGAATATAGTATATACCAAAACTTGTAAATGTTGTCAAGTATTTATTGTGTTATATATATATATATATATATATATATATATATATATATATATATATATATATATATATATATATATATATATATATATTTGTAAACACTAAATCAAGGTTCCCACTTTAAATGGTTGTTAAAACCAAACAAACATTTAAATGGTACCAAGAAATTAATATTATGATATTAATATATAATAAATCAAGGCATCCACTTTGAATGGTTGGTAATACCAAACTAACATTTAAATGGTTCCAAGAATTTAGCGTAACATATAGCAACAATAAATCAAAACTCCCACTTATAAGTAGGGTATAATAATATTTAAAGAAATAAATATAACATAAACAATAAATAATGATTAAATAATATAAAACATAGATTCTTACCTTTTAATAACCTTATTATCATGCTAAGAGTTTCACCTTTTCATCTCAACTTTGGGAAGTTAGGTACTAATTATTCAAAGTGTAAAACTTTGAATATGAATTTAACATGCTAATTATATTTAAATGAAGAAATAAAGGAAAAACAAAGAGAGAAATATTATGAACTCAAAGGTTTATTCATAAAATGAGGGATATCTCAATACATTACAATGCACCCTATTTATACCCAAATTTGGGGAGACAACCACAAATAAAATATTATTTTTTACACATAAGTCTTCATTGGTGTTCCAAGAAATTAATATTTTAATACACATCACTTTTGAAAATCTTCCCATCCGAATTTTCTCCTCCACATAAAAACAAACATGTAGATATCTGAGTTGTTTGAATTGTGGTATTTTTTTTAACCATTTGACCAAGTAATTTGAGAGATATGGTCAAAATACTCGAGCATGGTAAAACTGCCGCTTCTTTGGTAACTTTAATTGTTGCTTAATTTGATCCTATTTGTGAGAAGATTTTTATCTCATGCTTGCCACCAATATTGTAGATATTAACATCAACTTTCTACAGGTCCAAGAATCATCTTAATCTCATTTACAACGCCAAGTTTATTTTTGTTTTATCGAACTTATAAAAAATACTAAAAACTTCTAATTTCACAACAACTTATATTTTATACAATTTATTGTAAAACATATAATATTTAAACATTTAATAAAACAAAAACTATATATTTATATTATAAAACATTTAATTAATATACAATTTTTATCTTTATCAGATGGATCCATTGAGGAAAGTCACAATTAACGATCCGAATTCAATAAAGGAAAGGATAATGTTTATGATCATGAAAAAGGTTTATGTCATGTTATGTTGAGGAACAAGGAAAAAGTTAAGGTTCATGTTGCATGTCATGAAAATGTTATTTTTACGTAAAAGTATTTTCACTGTTGCATGTGATTTTTATACGTATACTTGTTATCATGATGTGTTGAGTCTTTAGACTCACTAGGTGTGATGGATGCAGGTGAGGTTGAGGGAGGTCTTGACACTTGATTTGGCTGGACTGAAGGTGCACAAAACCCGATGACCAACGCTTCTACTATTTCCGTACTTATGATAAATGATTACGATTTTACATTAAAATATTTTAAGACCATTTATTTATGCTTTAGAGTGATTTTTGAGAAGATGGTACTTTTCACGGTTATTGCTTTTTAGGTTGGTAAAATAGTTGAAGATTTCATGTTTTGACAGTCCATTTGATTTTTAAATACTTAGTTGGTTGAATTATGGTTTTAAAAGGATGCAAAATATTTGGTATAATATTTTTATGTTACTGGCCAAGATTTAGTGTTTAAAAAAAAATTCTAGTAATTTTTAAACATTAAGAAAGGCAGACGTTTCAGTTGATATCAGAGCAAAGGTCATGTAAAGGTTTGTGCCACCATCAGCGCCGGGAAGATCAGTCGTCAAGTCTCAAGTTGTAAGCTTTGCATGCTTTATATGATTTATATGTTGTTACCGGCATGACTACATGAATAATATGTTTACGTCACATGTTTAATAGCTTTATGGTAATATATGTTTTATATGATTTAGAATTTTTATACGTGATACGATATGAAATAAGAATTATTTGATTACAACGCATGTTAGTTTTGTGGTGGAATTGGAGTGTTGATTTTGGGTTTTAGTATTGACGTTCAATTTTTCTGGGCCATAAGTTAATCGTAAATATTATGAATGCTTTTGGGACATGTAGATTTTCTAAGAAAATATTTATGATTCGTGGTTACTAGTTGAATTAAATTTTTGAGAATTACTCATAAGTAATAATGATTCGAGAATTTGTAACGACTTTTGGAGTATAGAAATGTATAAATTAGGATTTTAAGTTTTGATGAAAGGTAAGATTGGTTATAAGAATTGACTTTTGGGTAAATAATTTTAAAATTTCGAAATTTATGTTATGAGAAACCTATGAAAGGAATAATAATGCCAAAAACTTATGAGTTAATTGTAGGAATTTTGAAATTTAGGACAAATTAGGATGATTTTTGAGGAAATTAAGAATTTATTTTGCAAATATTAGGGAATTTGGGGACTAGTTTAGCAATAAGTGTGAATTGAATGTGTTATATGGTAAGAATTTTGATGATTTAGACTTTAAGATCACTATGTGAAAAATGACATTTTACTTCGCCAGGCGTTACTTCGGCAAAAATAAATTACGAAGTAATATATTACCAATAACTTCATTAATAACACAAGCGAAGTAAAATAATATATTTTACTTCGGATGTTTAAAAACACGGGCTTCACTGTATTTTTTTTTATATATTTTACTTCGGCATATCAATTTTGATGAAGTAAAAAATAATGAAAATACGACCTAGTGAAGTAAAAAGATTAAAACATGCGATGGGCTTTTTAAACCGTCGCCCAATTTTAAATCGGCGACGGTTTAATTTAGTCCGTCGCTAATATTAGCGACGGTCAAATATAAACCGTCGCAAATTTAAAACTAGCGACTGTTTTTTAAAAACAGTCGCTATATTTAGCGACAGTTGTTATTTAACCGTCGCTAAAAGTAGCGACAGGTTAAAGTCAACCATCGCCGATTAAAAATTTGGCGACGGTTAAAAGAACACCGTCGTCATTTTCAAAAAAATTCCACCCGGATATATTTCCCTCCATTTTAACCGTCGCCGATTTAAAATGTTGCGACGGTTTTTACTAAAACCGTCGCCATTTTCAAAAAAATTCAATCCCGCCTATTTTTCCCTCTATTTTCTTCCACCACTCTCTATAAATACATACAAATTCTCTCCAATTTCTTCCACTTCACTTCACAACAATTAAAATATTTTCTCACTTACACAATGTTACAACTTCACAACACTTATTTTTATCACTTACACGATTTTACAATTTCACAACACTTAAAATTTTTATTTCTTACACGATTTTACCACTTTACGATACTTAAAATTTTTATCTTTTACACGATTGTACCAATTCATAACACAGATTTATTAAATTTTTTATATTTTACCGCACCAATTCATAACACAGATTTATTAAATTTTTTTTTAATTTACCTAACATATTAGCGACGGAACTCATATGAACCCGTCGCTAAGTAGCGACGGTTTTTGATATAAATTCCGTCGTACACTAGCGACGGCATTTAACATTATCTCCGTCGCAAAATAGCGACGGTTTTGAACATGAATTCCGTCGCTAAATAATAATTAAGAGGAAGTTATATGATATACTACTTCATTATTCACTATAATCTATGAAGTAAAACACATTTATTACTTCGACACCGGTCCAATTCTGGACCGGTTTTTGTCCCAAAACAGGCCAAAAGACTTCGGTATTTTCAATACTACAACTTCGGGTATTATGCGAAGTAAAAGGTACATCTATTACTTCACGTCCATATACTTCGGCACTTAAGTACCCTATTACTTCAGATATTATCTGAAGTAAAAAGTGATTTTTGGCATAGTGGATATTTAGAACCTTGAAATATCTTGAGTTATAACGTTATAAGAAATGTTAAACATGGGTTTTTAAGGATGAAACAATATTAGGCTTGAAGATTTAAGCATTAGCGAATGCATTTGGGATTTTAAAATTGAAATATGATAAGTTGATGAATATTTTAGGTATAAAAAAAGAAAAGAAATATACGATAAGTATGGTCATCCATCTTTTATTATTGAGAATTGTAAGAAAATTTGAAATTCGAGATTATAATCTTAACAACACTAAGGCATTATGGAGGTTTTTTTTTAGTTGCGAGTTGTAAATAAGGATTTAGAAGGAAAATTTAATTGGGATCAAGGAGACGTAGGGACATTTAGAATCTAAGTTTTATCAAAGTAGCGCATCGGTAGCGTAGATTTTTGGGATACTAGAACTAATTTTAAACTTTGGGTTATTAAGGATAAACGAATTTCGAGAACGAAATTCAATTTAAGGGAGGAAGATTGTAACACTCCGAAAATTTTAAGGTCCACACGAACCACATGCAAGCAATTATTAAATTCCTTTGTATTTTAATTAAATGTTGTAATTGCATGAATTAATTATGTTGTGCATATTTGCATCTTTAAAATTATATCTTTCTACATGGTTGAATTAAAATATATTTTTAAAGGTTATTCGAGTTGCGATTGAGGAACGGAAACCGAGGGCTGAAAACGTAAAATGTTTTTATAATTATTTTTAATTGTTTAAAATATGGTTGATGGTTTTTCATATTTTTGAAAATAAGGGGTTTTGATGTGATTTATACGTCGGGACGTAAATTTTATCGGTGCTGGTTTTTCAAGAAAAATACGAATTTTTTAGTAACCCGGCTATTAAATTCACAAACCTATTTTATCAAAACCATTTTTATGATTTAATTAAATCCTAATTGAGACTAATGGGCTTAATTTGATTGGATTAATAGGCCTAAAGCCTAGTTAGTAATTTAATTAGTGTATATAATATATAAAAGCACCTAAAACCCTACACTTGCAACATCAATTCACGGCCACACACTCCACAAATTCTGAAACACTCTCCACCACCCCCATACACGATACGCACGTATACAAAAAAGTAGAAGGAAATTCGAAGGTTTCAAGGTAGATCAAGCCAAAGGTTTTACTTTGTTCTTCGTCGTCAACGTTAATTCGTGCGTATAAAATGCAAAAGCACGCCATATATCTCCTTTTCTCATCCATCATATCATAATATTGTTTAAAGATTGTTTGCTGAAGAACATGAATTTTATTTACTGAATTTTTCGGATTATTGCACTTATAGGGGATAAATCCATGAGTTTGGATTCCGTAAATTGTTTCATGCATGTAAGAGGCTGCCATGATGTTAGGACATGATCAAGAGATGTTTTTACACGAATTTAAAAGGTCCTAAACTCACTCAAATCGCTGCACCACAAGCTATGCACATAAAATCGTTTTTTTTTGCTGTCATGAAGATTAAGGGTTCGGCTTTCATGTTCTAAGGGGAGGGCTGGTCTTGGTTTGGGTTCAGGGCTGGCCTAGGGTCTGGTTGTGTCAAGGGGAGAGTCCTAGCCAAGCTAGGACTCGTGTTAGAAGGGTTGGGATGAGTCCTTGAAATCAAGGACTCCTACCCGAGAGCTTGTGCAGGTTGGCGCAGATTGTTGCGCGGCTTGCAGAGCGGTAAAGGCTAGGTCCAGGGCTCGTGGGATGGGTGAGTTTGACTCATTAGGGTCCTGTTAATGTGCACTGGGGGTTGGTTCGGGTGCTGGGTAGACGGCTAGGTCCCTAGGTGCACAAAGCTAGAGTCCACTCAAATTGAAACTCTCAGCCAGATTTGGGGTGTTGGTTGGGGCTTCGTTTTTGGCTTTGGGAAAGGTTTCTAAGTGATCTAAGGGTACAGTAGGGTATTGTAGGATGTTGGTCAGGTTTTGGATCAACATGGCTCCGGGGTGACTCGAGAAAATCGGAAGATGGCTCGGGGTCGAATATTAGGTGTCACATTAGGGTTTCGTAAACTTAAAAAACTTGAAAAAAGGCTCACAGGGGTCAAATCGTGGTTCATGGGGACTAAAATAATATAAAAAGACTAAATTTTGAATTTAGGAATTTTATATTAAAGTTTGAGATTTTTCGAGATTAAAACACCGTCAAAACGACTATTTAAAGATTAATTTAAAAGCCTAGTTTTTAGGCTAAATAAAATTATGGAAATTTTAATTTAAGCTTAAATAATTATTTGGGACATGTTAGAGTAAATGAATTCAAGAAAAAGTCAAATTCGAGGAATTTTACGTCTAAGGGTAAAACGATCTTTTTACACCTAAAATTAGTAAACGTCATGGCAGTGCTCTAAATGATGTTCTTATGCTATTGCGATTATTTTTAATTGTTTATGAAGTTTTACATGTTGAATTATGATTTTAAATGTCCATGGATTTTTATGATTTAAAGTTGACATTTGAAATACATGTTACATGCATGGTTTCAAAGAAAATATGATATTCTTGCATGATTTTATAAAGTGATGGAAATATGAAACCATTGATGAAAGTGAAGTAATTGTGACTATGAGGATATGACGATATGATTGAGGATAAGCCAAGGCTCAGTTGACGATCTTGTGTCGTTGATGTCCCCGCCGCCCAGTATTGTGGTTTCATGTAGATGGATCTATCGACTATTAAGGATATGAGGATATGATTGAGGATAGGCTAAGGTTCAGTTGACAATCTTGTGTAGCTGATGTCTCCGCCGCCCAGTAATGTGGTTTCATGTAGATGGATCCATCGACTTTTTGAGGATTGAGGAAAGTCACAATTAACGATCTGAATTCAATAAAGGAAAGGATAATGTTTATGATCATGAAAAAGGTTTATGTCATGTTATGTTGAGGAAAAAGGAAAAGATTAAGGTTTATGTTGCATGTCATGAAAATGTTATTTTTACGTAAAATTATTTTCACTGTTGCATGTGATTTTTATACGTATACTTGTTATCATGATGTGTTGAGTCTTTAGACTCACTAGATGTGATGGATGCAGGTGAGGTTGAGGGAGGTCTTGACACTTGATTTGGCTGGACTGAAGGTGCACACAACCCGAGGATTCCACACTTATGATACTTGATTACGATTTTACGTTAAAAGATTTTAAGACCATTTATTCATGCTTTAGAGTTGTTTTTGAGAGGATGGTACATTTCACGGTTATTATTTTTTAGGTTGGTAAAATAGTTGAAGATTTCATGTTTTGACAGTCCCTTTGATTTTTAAATACTTAGTTGGTTGAATTATGGTTTTAAAGGATGCAAAATATTTGGTATAATATTTTTATGTTACTGGCCGAGATTTAGTGTTTTAAAAAAAATTCTAGTACTTTTTAAACAATAAGAAAGGCAGACGTTTCAAAACTGATAGTACAATGAGACTCAATAATTGTATCTCTTGCAGCTTGAATTTGTTCCTAGAACTTTGTGTCTCGACTTTTCCGACAAGTCTCTGGGAATATCTCGGCTTTAATCTTTGTTGCAACGTCCATTAATTGTACAATATATAGTACAGATAATTTACCGAGTACGCACAGCTAGATTCCATTGAATAAGCTTGTCATGTTCTCCATACTAATTGATTCCAGACTAATGCTTTGAACTGGTCTTGAACTGATCCGGTGAAATTAGTTAGCTCTTCAGCTTAACTGGTTACACTGGTTCAGTTGAACTGGTCAGTTTGACCTTCCATCAGTTGATCACTTCATCAACTGGCCGGGCTTCTGAAGGTCTTCTGCTAAATTGCCTAACAATATCCTGCGCACTATGATAAACCATTACTAACAAAATAACAAGTTTTGTTAACATCAAAATCAAGATTGCGAACATGAAATGCTCCAACAATCTCCCCTTTTTTGATGATCTCAAAACTTGAACAGTTAAAGCGGTAACAACAAAGAAAAACACTTTTAAAGTTCGAGGGTTAGTACATTTAAACGTCGTTAAACGCTCCCTCTCAAGAACTGAATTTAAGAATATTTTAAAAACAACTTCATTTTGAGGGTAAGAAAACTCCTCCTCAAAAATTTAAAAACTATTATTTTAAAGAAATTAACTAAGCACCCATTCAGAGATTATAATAATTCAAGCAATGTAGACAAGAAGTTTAGAAATATCCATTCAGTCATAGCGAAACACAACTGGATAAACATGATGTTTATTAAATCAAATAAACTTCATTTTATTATAAATTTGAGTACATACATCAGTTGTAAGGAAAATTTCTACTACAATAGCATATTTTAAATAACATCAGTTATTAGTCGGTTTATGTATGACAAAACTTGATATGCCAACAACTGGTTGTCTTGACTGCTTGAAACGCTGCATTGTTCGTGAGTTCAATTTGCTAGAAAAACGAGCTAATTTGCCTTGAACTTGATCTCTGAACTACCCAACTGGTCGAGCTGACTCAAACTGGGCTCAAGAGAAATATATTTGGTGATTAAATCAACCAACGTCTCACCATGGATGAGTTTCGTCTGAAGAGCAGCTGACCTAGAAGGATTTGTAGCTGAAATCTTGTTAAAAGAACAATTTAGTTGTGCATCTTGGCAGGTAAAGCTCAGAACCCTGCAGGCTGATTAAAACCCCAAAGCTCAGAGTCTAGAGAAGTGGCGACAATGTTAGTTGCAGAGCTAATCCTCTCAACCCTCCGCAGTGAATGATAGACAAATATTTTGAAATAGTTTTGAAAATAGTATGAATTACTTTTAAATAACTTTTAACACTATTTTAAAGTAAAATATTTTAAAACATAGTTTTTTTTCTAATGTTCTTCTTAGAACAACTTGCTCTGATATCAATTGAAGGATCGTGTGCTAGCACATTCGAAGATGATTCAAACACAATAAATCAATGAGCTGCAATAGCTCGTGTTTTAAGAATGTTAACACCGATGAATTAAATCGAGTTTGGTTTAAAATCCAAGTGGAAAAAACTCGAAGTAATCCTCCGTGAAGAAACCTGTTATATTAGAAAAATAACTTATGTAAACTGAATAACTGAAAAGCAAAGAATCAATTATTGTTGAAATATTTCATGTTCGCAATCTTAATTTTGAAATTAACAAAACTTGTTATTGTGTTTTTAACATATTTACTCAAGTGTTAGTTATTAAAACAAGAAGCAAGCTGAAACTGAATTCTGGACAAACTGAATTTCTGGCAAGCTTTGGTATTTTGCTGATATCTCTCAACTGGAGGGTACAAATGACATTCCGCCAATAGAACTGATCAGAAAACGTAATTTGGAACAAGTCGTATCTCATGTTAGTTGGGCAAATTCGAATGTCATCAAGGTCTAACTCATCGCTCAATTACCGAACTGATTGCTCAATTACCGAACTGATTGCATGAAAACAACAATAAGTTGGGAATGAGCAGCTGCGGTATTTTGGTCATATATCTCAGCTTGGTTATTGGAATGAAGCGATTCAGTATGCGTTGGAAAGATAAGATGATGATAAACAAATCGTCTTCAAAAGTAAAAATCTGAATCGAAACTTAAGATGCTGATAAAAGATGATGAAGCTACTGATTATGCACAATCTGAAATCAGCTAGGCTGATTTCAGCACACCAGCTGAACTGAACTGAACCAGCAGTTGACCAACTGAACTGAACTGAACTGAACTGAACCTGCTGCTGACCAACTGAAATGAACCAGCTGCTGACTAGTTGAACTGAATGACCAGTTGAGTTGGCTAGAGTTAACCAGTCGGGAAAATGTCCAGCAAGGCGAATTTGACCCTTGCAATTCCAGAAACAGTACTGAAACTTTTCAAACGGTTATATTCTTGTGTCTAACGTATATATCATTGTTGGAGCTTATAAATACAACATCTTGAATCAAACAATAGCTTTTGAAGAGGATTCAAAGCATGGGCGGTTAGCAAGAAGAAATCAATTAGTTGAGAGCACAACTTCTTGTGTGAGGATACGTTTGAGATGTACACTGTAAAAGATAAATTCCTCACACACAATCACTCACGCATATACAAGAGAGTTGAACTTCAAAGTTTAGTTGATTGAGTCTTCACATAAATACGTAAAACAATGTGTTTGTAGTCTTTGCATATGAGACATTAAACAATATGTTGATTGTGAAGTGCTTCCTACAATCTTGAGTGATAGGAGTTCAGTTTAGGTAGTAGGTAAGTCCTAGCTGAGTGGGTTTGTACAAAGAGTTGTATAAATCAAAGTCTTCTAGTAAATCCTTCCCAAGGGGAAGAAGAGGTGACGTAGAAATGTATGAAATCTCCGAACATCCATAAACAGATTCGTGTCTATTTGTTTATTGCATTTACTTATTATTTCCATTATTTTAAAGACACATTGTTGAAGCATTTTATGTGTTCTTCAAATATCAAATATTGGATATCAAGTGTTTTATACAATGCTTCAACTAAAATATTTTTACTCATTTAACTTTCATATATTTTAAATGATTTATAAAATGTTTAATCGGTTTCTATGAATGATTATTTTGATTTTCTTCCGCTTGGTTTGAAAACAAAACTCGATTTAATTCATCGATGTTAAATATTTCAATAACCGAGCTATTGTAGCTCAATAGTTACCCCCTTAATCGATCCCAACAGTTATCGCATATGTCAATTCAGTTATAGTAAAAACTGAACTGACAGATGCTCTAACTGATCAAGTCAGATTGAAAACAATAGTTAATCAGTTAAAAACACAAAATATGTTATAGATGTTCAGAGACTTTAACTGCTCCTACGTCACCCCTTCTACCACCTCGGGTAGGATCCACTAGAAGAATTCGATTTATACAACTATTTGTACAAACCCACTCAGCTTAGGACTTACACAACTGTCTCAACTGAACTCCTAGCCTAGACTGAAGGCATCACCTTCTAGCCAACACTTGTTTAACGTCTGTCTGTCAAAGACTACATACACAAGTTTAACGTCTTTGTGCAAGACTATATTTGAGTAGTGGTGTGTGTGTATGTGTGAGAACAACACGAAAGTGTGAAAGGATCGGTTAGTAGGTGATAAGTGTTTAGAAGGGGGGGTTGAATAAACACTCACTGATTATGTATTCTTTTCGAATAATGGGTTCATTTTAGTTACAAACTGACACTCGGTATCTCGTCAGTCGATAACAATCAGTTTAACTGAAAAACTGTTGCGGAATTAAACTGACTGAAAGATAGAATAAATGAAATGAAAAACACCCGATTTGTTTCTGGATGTTCGGAGAATAGAATAACTCCTATGTCACCCATTCTATCACGAAGATAGGATTTTCACTAAAAGACTTTGATCGAATACAAACGTCATACTGACCCACTTCAATTTGTACTTAACACTGCCAAACTGAAACTCTTAGTTCACAATAACTTTTACAGTGTGACTGGATATAACACAACTGAATATAAATCTAACAAAAATTTCAAGGTGCTAGCAAGCTCTTAAATGTAGCCTTGATTGCTATTGATAAATCTGATAAGAGTGGGCTCTTGATATTCAAATACGAGTGGTGATTTTAGCAGAGTAACAGCAAGCTTGAATAGAATAGTAGTTCGCGTGTTGTATTCTCATATGCTCTGTTCACCTATTTATAGACTTCCCTCTCAACGGTAATATTAAATACCATTTGAAACTTTATATCCATTGATTTTCACGTCGATATTATCTGACATTCGTACACTGCAATCTCTGAAATGCAGCGTTACACTACTAGTTGCAGTCTGTTGTACTATTTGTCGATTGTCGTTTTCAACTGATGATGTGTACAGCTGAAGGATCAGCTGAAAGATACTTTGCTGGAAAACTTATAACTGATTGTTTCAACTGAGCAGTCAATTATATTTCTGCTTCAACTGTTGATGTGGATAAGATATAGCTGGTACGCATTCAGTTGCGTAGTTCAGTTTCTCGTATTCAGTTATTTGCATAATCATTTGGTTCGTAATTTGTCAAACGCCGAAACTTAGTTTTCAAAAAAGTGTTCTCACACACTAAGGGAATTGTGCTTCTAAGCTAAGCTGATAACACGTTGAAGTGTTCCCTCTGGGCTGGTTGCTTCTTTGAAAGCTGATACGCAATATGCGTGCCCTTTCTCTCTGTTTTTCACACACTTCGTTGTCTTCTTTTTTGTTGGTCTTCACTGATCTTCTATTTATAGGTGGGAAACTGATCATACAGTGAGACTCAATAATTTTATCCGTTGCAGCTTGAATTTGTTCCCAGGACTTTGTGTCTAGACTTTTCCGACAAGTCTCCAGGACTCTCTCGGCTTTAATATTTGCTGAAACGTCCATTAATTGTACTACAGATACTACATATAATTTACCCAGAGCGCACAGCTGGATTCCATTGAATAAGCTTTTCGTGTTCTCCATACTGATTTCTACTGATGCTTTGAACTGGTCTTGAACTGATCTGGTGAAATTAGTTGGCTCGTCAGCTTAACTGGTTACACTGGTTCAGTTGTCTGGTCACACTGGTTCAGTTGAACTGGTCAGTTGGAATTTCCATCAATTGATCACTTCATTAGCTGGTCGGGCTTCTGAAGGTCTTCTGCTGAATTGCCTAACAACTGATCAATCAGTTGAACTATTCTTCGATACATCAGTTGGATTGATTCAGATTGGGAAATCAGTTGGCACTATCAGTTGGCGTTCTCGAAAGCTTCAGTTAGGTGAGATAACTGATCTGTTCGGCTTCTGACCAGTTACAATATCCTGCGCACTATGATAAACCATTATTAACAAAATAACAAGTTTTGTTAACATCAATATCAAGATTGTAAACATGAAATGTTCCAACACTTAGCATTTATTATGCACGAAAACGAGTTGAGATGCGAAGAACGTCGACGTAGAGGGAGGTTTGCTGATATTTTCTTCAAACTGTGGCTTCCTCTCACAAATTATGTGCGATGTGTATGCTTGAATGGTGAAAGAAGAGTCCTAGTAGGTTTAGAGAGGGGTGGGGCGTGTGGTTATGGGATTTGGGGGTAGGGTTTAGAGCTTTTTATTTTAATTAAAACAAATGGTGCTTAGGCCCATTAATATAGAATAATAGGCTCATTAAGCCCATTAGTTAATATATATAATACTTTGTTTAGGAAAATTTGTGAAAATAATAGCCGAGTTCTCAAAAAGTCTATATTTTCGTCGAAAATTGAATACCAATTTAAAATACGACTCGGCGTATAAAAATACTCCATTTTCGAAAATATCATATGACATATACCATATATTAAATAATTAAAAATAATCATTTAATAAAAATATTTTCACTTTTTCGGCCATCGGTCTTCGTTCTTCGACCGCGTCTCGAATAACCTTTAAAACACAGTTTTATGAATTCACATAGAAAGGTAGATTTTAAACATGAAAACATGCACACCATAATTAATTCATGCCATTGAAACTATTTAATTGGTCATTTTCTATTTTCCTTAGATTTGCAGCATGCAGTTGGATTACGTTATCGCGGTTTAGACCTTGGAGAGCGTCTAGTAGCATCATCCCATGATCTTCTAGATATCACTGATAATGATTGTAAGAACCTTAAGTTTTGGTTAGCGTACAGTACAATACGAGCCCTTAAACTCATATATCCCAATCTATTTTGCAACCATTGGTATATTGAGAGTTGCATTTGAATTCGATAACAATGCGATGTATCTATGAGTACTAAAAGTGATATAGCATGTGTAACTAGGAAAATGTATTTTCCTAAAACACATTTCTTGCTCTGGCCAGAGACTCTTTGCAATATTAACTCATCAGATCACATATGATATCCTCACTCGTAGGCAAACAATGAATCCACGACTACAATATATTTGCTCCTACGTTTTCTGAAACTACACCCAACCTCACCACCTGATGACCCTCAGTAGAGTCGATAAACGGATCAAACCACATGCTAGTATGTAGAGTGTGGGGACCCGGATGCTAATCATGTTCTTAATCATCATTGGGACTAATTAAAACAATTATAATATACAGGGTCTAAATTTTTTTTTTAAAATAATGCGGAAAGTAGTGACATAAAACATATATACATCTCAGTATATAAAAGTACTAGTCCTGTACCACATATATTTATTCAACTAAGGTTTAACATCTAATGTCAAGTGTCCAAACCCTATCTCTAATCCAAGTCCAGAGCCTCCACTCTAATCACGATCTCTCCTCATCTCTTGGACCCTGAACCTGTCCCACCTGTTGTCAAGTACACATACAAACAAACAACAGCCGGATAATTCCGGTGAGAATATAATCCCAGTATAAATCAACGAAACATGCAATCATATGATAAACATAAAAGCATGGACAGATAACATCAATTATATATCAAAAGCTGAAACATAATCAATATCAAACTGTCGACAACGCTCGTGACTCCACGACTCAGACTAGACTAAATCCTAGCCTAGGGATCCCGGTTTCCAGACATTGGCATTCCATATCAACCAACAGTAATAGAAAAGACTCCAGTTCTATCCACGTCGATATAGCATCGATCACCAGTAATAGAAGAAGCTCTGATTCTATCCACATCGGTATAGTATCGATCACCAGTAATAGAAGAAAACTCCGATTCTATCCACATCGATATAACATCGATCATCAGTAATAGAAGAAGTTATAATTCTATCCACATCGATACGGTATCGATCACCAGTAATAGAAGGAGCTACAATTCTTTCCACATCGATAGCCAATTATCCGGTGACAGACTATGGCACTACCGCCAACACACTATCTAATGACATCGTGCAATGTGCCCGTGGCGATCCCACCACTATCAGGCACTTCTGTCATAAGATTACTCGACTAATACCTGTTGTCTATATATCAAGAGAACAAGTAGTCGGATACCTGTTATCTATATATCAAGAAAACAAGTATATCAATCAAATACATGCAAATATCAATGCAATAAAATAAAGTATGTGAATTAGGGAAACTCAAGTCTAAACTGACTCAAGTCGATCTCCCAATACACATTGACTTATACATTTCGTTTGTAGTCACGGTCCGAAGCAATCTCAGTTCTGAACTCAAGACTGTCTTTGTAAATCTGAAAGGACATATCGGGAATCATAATATCAATATTCTATTCTCAATTTAACCCTGAATCTGATTAATCTGGATTTAATTCGAATCAACGGTATAACGGTACAATTTCAATATCCCCGTCAATACAATACCACCAGATAACAGTTACAATCCATAACCAATATCCAATACAATCTATAATCCAGTCACGATTCAAATCTGTCCGGTATAAATCAGTATACCCTAACAATTTATAACAATTCCATAATCAGTCCGTTTCTAAATCTGACTTTGATTCTATGATGTCTAACATGTCCAGAACATCATATATGAATTTCATTCAATTCTGACAATATCATAATTTCAAGACATGTCAAAACGTAGTAAAAGTTACGTCCACTTGTAGCCTACGTTGCTAGGAACACGATACCGAAGTCAGATTCAAAATCAGACGGACGGATTTTGCACAAAAGGCGTAAGGATTTTCTATAACTTCACAGAGACTTTTCTCGACTCTTTTCTCGGAAATAATGAAGGAGGAACGAAGCTTTGTTCTATATATATATATTGCATTCACGCATGTAAAGCAAATGGACGATCCTACATGCAACACGTCTCGCGCATATGCTCGACCTTCTTCCGCGCATAGGCGCGAGGCGATTAAGCCTGGCGCCTGTGTACACGGCATCTCGCGCATATGCGCGCACCTCTTCCGCGCATATGCCCGAGGAATTCTTCACAACTCTCGGGTTGTCTCGCGCATATGCGCGGATACACGTCGCGCATATGCGCGAGGCTCTCTGGACATTTCGCACATATGAGCCCGGCTGGTCGCGCATATGCGCGAGAGCTCCTCCTCGCACATACATCTTTTTTTACGTTATCTCAAATCGTGTCCCGATTAATCCTTTCATAATCATAACAAATTATAAATTAATAATTACAGATTACTAGGATTAAATTTCCGGGCATTACATTTCTCCCCCCCCCCCCTAAGCTATGATTTCGTCCTCGAAATCCATCTCATTAAGAAGAAATGTAATTAAAGTCGAATAAAAATTTACATCAGTGAAATAATGCTGGGAATTCTTGTCTCATATCTGATTCAGTCTCCCAAGTAGCTTCTTTAACGCCATGACGAGTCCACTGAACTTTCACAAGAGGAATCGTCTTCGTTCTGAGCTGTTTTTCTTTACGATTGATAATCCGAATCGGTTTTTCGACATAACTCAATGTCTCATCCAGCTCAGTCTCGTCGGGTTGAATAACATGTGAATCATCAGGGAGATACTTCCGCAACATTGATACATGAAAGACATCATGTATTCCAGACAATGGAGGCGGCAATGCTAGTCGATAGGCACGATCTCCTATCTTTTCAAGAATCTCATAAGGACCGACGTATCATGGAGATAACTTCCATTTCTTTCCAAATCGGACAACACCCCTGAAAGGAGAAATCTTCAGGAACACCCGGTCTCTTGCCTCAAATACCAACGGTCGTCGTAGAAGGTTGGCATATTTGGCTTGTCTGTCCTGGGCTGCCTTCATTTTCTTCTGAATCAATTTCACCTTTTCTGTCATATCTCTGATCATATCAGGTCCAGTCTCCGGAACTTCAGAGATATCATCCCAATATAATGGGGATCTGCATTTCTTTCCGTACAACGCTTCGAATGGTGCCATCTCAATACTCGTTTGATAGCTATTGTTGTACGAAAACTCGCAAAGTGGCAATGCATCTTGCCAGCTGGTGCTAAAATCAAGCACTACAGCTCTCCACATATCTTCCAATGTCTGAATCGTCCGTTCTGACTGTCCGTCAGTCTGTGGATGATATGCGGTACTCAAGTGTAACTTCGTACTTAGAGCTTGCTGCAGACTCTGCCAGAAGTGCGAAGTAAACCGGGGATCACGGTCGGAGACAATCGACTTCGGCACTCCGTGCAGTCTAACAACTTCATTGACATAGATATCTGCCATTTGATCAAATCTGTACGTTATCTTGTATGGAATAAAACATGCGGATTTGGTCAATCTGTCAATCACGACCCAAATCGCATTATAGCCTCGGGAGGAACGTGGTAACTGTGTCACAAAATCCATGGAAATGTGATCCCATTTCCATTCAGGAATGGACAAACTCTGTAACAATCCTCCTGGCTTCTTCCTCTCAGCTTTTACCTGTGGGAAATTCAGACACTTGGCTACAAATTCAGTAACATCAGATTTCATTTGTTTCCACCAATACTGTGTCTTTAAATCATTATACATTTTCCTGCCACCAGGATGAATGCTAAAACGACTGTTGTGCGCTTCTGACAGTATTCACTGTCTTAATTCTGAGACATTTGGCACAACAAGACGATTATTCACATACAAAATACCATTTTGAACCTGATATTCCGATCGATGTCTAGCTTTAACCATAGCAATCGACTTCTGTATATTCTGATCACCTTTCTGAGCTGCTTTAATTTTCAAAATCGGCTCTGGTTCAGCTTGAATAGTATATAATCTCATAGGTCTCCGATCTGTCTCAAATACTAATCCAGAAAAACAACAGTCTTCAATCAAATTCTAAAC
The DNA here is from genome assembly GCF_022965805.1 of Primulina eburnea. Taxonomy (NCBI): domain Eukaryota; kingdom Viridiplantae; phylum Streptophyta; class Magnoliopsida; order Lamiales; family Gesneriaceae; genus Primulina; species Primulina eburnea. The sequence goes on from NW_027331355.1 coordinate 380,913, forward strand.
ACCCATAGTCGATAAGGATAAAGAACATACCTTTCGACTCAGTGCATCGGCTGCTGCATTGTACTTCCCCGGATAGTATTTGATTTCACAATCGAAGTCTTTCAGTAAATCCAGCCATCTTCGCTGCCTCATATTCAATTCGGATTGCGAAAACAGATATTTCAAGTTTTTGTGATCAGAATAAATTTCGAATTTCTCACCGTAGAGGTAATGTCGCCATATTTTCAAAGCAAAGACTATGGCTGCCAATTCAAGATCATGAATTGGGTAACGAGATTCATGGGGCTTTAGTTGTCTCGAGGCATAAGCGATAACATGTCCTCGCTGCATCAACACACAACCCAATCCGCGGTGAGATGCATCACAATAAACAACAAAATCACCAGTACCTGAAGGAATCGTCAACACAGGAGCACTGGTCAATCTCTTCTTCAATTCGAGAAAACTGGTCTCACATTCCTCAGACCAAACAAATAAAGCATTTTTCTGAGTCAACTGTGTAATCGGTTTGGCAATACTCGAAAAATCTTTAATAAATCGGCGATAATATCCTGCCAAACCCATAAAACTGCGTATCTCTGGTACAGATGTCGGTCTCGGCCACAAAATCACTACCTCAACCTTACTGGGATCAACCGATAAACCGTCTCCGGATATAATATAACCGAGAAATACTACCTGTTTCAACCAGAACTCGCATTTCGACAATTTAGCATACAGTTTCTCCTCCCTCAAAATTCTCAACACAGTTCTTAAATGTTCAGCATGCTCCATCACATTCTTTGAATAAATCAAAATATCATCGATGAAGATGATCACGAAATCATCAAGATATTTCTGAAAGACTCGATTCATCAATCCCATAAATACCGCTGGTGCATTCGTTAATCCAAAAGGCATGACAATAAACTCATAGTGTCCATACCTGATTCTGAATGTTGTCTTTGAGATATCAGACTCCATGACTCTCAATTGATGGTATCCAGATCGCAAATCGATCTTGGAATACACCGAAGAACCCTGCAACTGATCAAATAAATCATCAATACGAGACAATGGATATTTATTCTTTATCGTTGCCCTATTCAGTTGCCGGTAATCGATACAAAGTCTCATCGACCCGTCTTTCTTCCTCACGAACAGTACTGGAGCACCCCAAGGAGATACACTCGGTCTGATATACCCCTTGGCCAGTAAATCCTCCAACTGTTCTTTCAATTCTTTCAATTCGATCGGTGCCATCCTGTAAGGAGCCCTCGAAATCGGAACTGTTCCTGGCATGAATTCAATGCTGAAATCGATCTCTCGTATCGGAGTCAATCCAGGAATCTCATCTGGAAAGACATCAGCAAAATCACACACCACTGGCAAATCCGCCAATGATGGACTCGATTTCAGTAAATCAACTGAATAAACCAGAAATCCATCCGCTCCTTTCTGCAACAACCGAGTCATATTCATAGCAGATATCAAAGGAATTCTGGCACGAGAACCCTTACCATAAAATTTCCACTCCTTAGCCATCTCAGGTCTGAATCGAACAATTTTGTGGAAACAATCGACTGTAGCCCTGTACTTGGTCAACGTATCGATACCGATAATACAATCAAAATCAGATTTTCCAAGCACAATACAGTCCAACTCAATCTCATGCCCATCATACTGCAGTATAATAGATTTAACAAATTTCACTGACATCAAACCTGTCCCTAACGGCGAAGAAACAGACACTACTGCAGACAATGACTCAATAGATAACGCATGACTCAATGCAAACCTCTCAGAAATAAAAGTATGTGATGCACCAGTATCAATAAATACATATGCAGGATAACCAGAAATAAAACAGTTACCTACCACGACATCATCAGGTGCATCCTGTGCCTGCTCCTCAGTCAAAGCAAATAGTCGAGCTGCTGTCTAGGAGGCTGGCTCGCTGTCTGGCTCCTTCCTGGCCTCTGATGTGACTGAGTAGACGGTGCTGGATGAAAGGAATGAACGGCAGAAGATCGTCTTCCTGTCTGAGCCACTGATCCAGATGACTCAGCGGCCTGGGATCCCTGAGCACCTCGCTGTGGACACACTCGGGCAAAGTGTCCGTGCTGTTTACAAATGCGGCAGTTGCCGAATACTCCTCGGCACTGCTCAGTGGAATGCTTCCCTCCACAAGTGTTACAGTAGGATCGTGTGTAACTCTGGCCCTGACCAGCCTGTCTAGAGCCACTCGAACTGGATGAGCTACTTCCAGCTTTCTTGAATTTCTTCCCCTTAGCTTTCAGTAAGTCTTTCTTCCCACTACCACTGCCGCTCTCAAATCGTGGAGGCATCTGTGATCTCGGTGCTGAAGGCACAAACGAAGACTCTTTCTGTCTCATCAGACCGGCTTCAACTCCCTTGTCTCTGTTCAAGGCATCAGTGAAATTGTTTGGCCTCCCGGTATTCACCAAGGTAAAGATTTCAGGATTTAGGCCATTTATGAACTGGTCCGCAACGGCCTCATCACGTTCAGCCACATGAGGATCAAATCGGAGCAGAGTAGAGAACTTGGCCACGTATTCCTCGATATTTAGTTGGCCCTGTCTCAAGTTGGCGAACTCGGCTCCCTTGTCCTTCCTATATGAAACTGGAAAGAACCTTTGATAAAATTCAGCCTTAAACACATTCCAGTTAATGGCCGTACCTCGTTGTTCCAATTCCCGTTTCGTCGTGATACACCGGTTTTTGGCAACGTCATGCAGCTGGTGTCCGATCAGTTTCACCCTCTTCTCATCAGTATATTCCAAAGATTCGAACATCATTTCAATATCGTCCAACCAACTCTCACATTCCACGGAATTCTCCGTACCCTTAAAAGTCGGGGGATGGAAGGACTGAAACCTTTTCAACAATCTCCATGGGAGTAGCTGTCACATCCATGGAAGGATTCGATGTACTCCCCTGTTCTGGTACTCTTCTCGGAGGCATATCTGATAATCAAGGAGGTTAGTAATTCCAACTACCACATATCAGTTTCAATCCTCCTCGGATCATCTTACAGCTGATCCATTCCAAAATAATACACAATACCATATCAAAATCAGATATTCAGGCAAATATGTATTAAAACAGGAATTCATGGTAGCAATCAAAAGCAGGAAAGAAAACACATTCTACCCCGCCCACTAGCTCCTAACTCAGTCTCAAGGATCTATCGCTCGGATACCACCTGTTGTGGGGACCCGGACGCTAATCATGTTGTTAATCATCATTGGGACTAATTAAAACAATTATAATAAACAGGGTCTAATTTTTTTTAAAAATAATACGGAACGTAGTGACGTAAAACATATATACATCTCAGTATATAAAAGTACTAGTCCTGTACCACATACATTTATTCAACTAAGGTTTAACATCTAATGTCAAGTGTCCAAACCCTATCTCTAATCCAAGTCTGGAGCCTCCACTCTAATCACGATCTCTCCTCATCTCCTGGACCCTGAAACTGTCCCACCTGTTGTCAAGTACACATACAAACAAGACAACAGCCGGATAATTCCGGTGAGAATATAATCCCAGTATAAATCAACGAAACATGCAATCATATGATAAATATAAAAGCATGGACAAATAACAACAATTATATATCAAAAGCTAAAACATAATCAATATCAAACTGTCGACAATGCTCGTGACTTCACGACTCAGACTAGACTAAATCCTAGCTTAGGGATCCCGGTTTCCAGACATTGGCATTCCATATCAACCAACAGTAATAGAAAAGACTCCAGTTCTATCCACATCGATATAGCATCGATCACCAGTAATAGAAGAAGCTCTGATTCTATCCACATCGGTATAGTATCAATCACCAGTAATAGAAGAAAACTCCGATTCTATCCACATCGATCATCAGTAATAGAAGAAGTTATAATTCTATCGACATCGATACGGTATCGATCACCAGTAATAGAAGGAGCTACAATTCTTTCCACATCGATAGCCAATTATCCGGTGACAGACTATGGCACTACCGCCAACACACTATCTAATGACATCGTGCAATGTGCCCGTGGCGATCCCACCACTATCAGGCACTTCTGTCATAAGATTACTCGACTAATACCTGTTGTCTATATATCAAGAGAACAAGTAGTCGGATACCTGTTATCTATATATCAAGAAAACAAGTATATCAATCAAATACATGCAAATATCAATGCAATAAAATAAAGTATGTGAATTAGGGAAACTCAAGTCTAAAATGACTCAAGTCGATCTCCCAATACACATTGACTTATACCTTTCGTTTGTAGTCACGGTCCGAAGCAATCTCAGTTCTGAACTCAAGACTGTCTTTGTAAATCTGAAAGGACATATCGGGAATCATAATATCAATATTCTATTCTCAATTTAACCCTGAATCTGATTAATCTGGATTTAATTCGAATCAACGGTATAACGGTACAATTTCAATATCCCCGTCAATACAACACCACCAGATAACAGTTACAATCCATAACCAATATCCAATACAATCTATAATCCAGTCACGATTCAAATCTGTCCGGTATAAATCAGTATACCCTAACAATTTATAACAATTCCATAATCAGTCCGTTTCTAAATCTGACTTTGATTCTATGATGTCTAACATGTCCAGAACATCATATATGAATTTCATTCAATTCTGACAATATCATAATTTCAAGACATGTCAAAACGTAGTAAAAGTTACGTCCACTTGTAGCCTACGTTGCTAGGAACACGATACCGAAGTCGGATTCAAAATCAGACGGACGGATTTTGCACAAAAGGCGTAAGGATTTTCTATAACTTCACAGAGACTTTTCTCGACTCTTTTCTCGGAAATAATGAACGAGGAACGAAGCTTTGTTCTATATATATATATTGCATTCACGCATGTAAAGCAAATGGCCGATCCTACATGCAACACGTCTCGCGCATATGCGCGACCTTCTTCCGCGCATAGGCGCGAGGCGATTAAGCCTGGCGCCTGTGTACACGGCATCTCGCGCATATGCGCGCACCTCTTCCGCGCATATGCCCGAGGAATTCTTCACAACTCTCGGGTTGTCTGGCGCATATGCGCGGATACACGTCGCGCATATGCGCGAGGCTCTCTGGACATTTCGCGCATATGAGCCCGGCTGGTGGCGCATATGCGCGAGAGCTCCTCCTCGCACATACATCTTTTTTTTACGTTATCTCAAATCATGTCCCGATTAATCCTTTCATAATCATAACAAATTATAAATTAATAATTACAGATTACTAGGATTAAATTTCCGGGTATTACATAGAGCCTCTATATTGTCTCGGGTCAAAGAACTAATGGTGTAAACCATAACCGCGAACTATTCGACTCGATAAGTGATAATCACGTGGACAGTCTGAGGGAGGGTTTTTCAGTGCATCATCATATGATCACTCAACTGTATGAATGGACGTCTTCATGCTCTTACCTAACGGTAATGATCTTGAATGTGAATAAATTGCAGACCTTTTGGTCGATCTTAAGCATCACACATATTTTCTGTACAATTAGTGTCGAAAATGATACCAAACCAGAAGCTAATTAAACATTTGTGTAACATTTTGAAATAAAAGCACAATTAATTCCATAATTGATTTGAATACCTTAACAATTTATTTTATTTATTTTTTATTTATGTTAGTTATCTTTACAAAAGTAATTTATTTCTTACTAAATAAGCCTTGGAATAATAAGTTTACATAACCAATTATCAAAAACAACTACTTCATATAATAAACATCAACAAAATTTCATGGTATACTTCTCCTGCCAATATTTTAAATATAAATATTCAAATAAACCATTCATGATAAGAAAAAAAAATAAGGGGAAATAATTTTTTTACTCCATTTTCAATTTCGGTCGAGCTTTGGTCCACGAAATTCTCAAAATTTGGTTTTGGTACAATAACTTTTAATTTTTAGCTATTTTGATCAAATTGCTGATGTGACACCGAAAATTTGACTTGTCAGATGACACGTAAATAGTTAGATCAAAATAACCAAAAATTACAAATCAGTTTATCGAAATCAAACGTTGAACACTTAATGGATTAAAACTCAAAATTGGTTAATTAACTTATTGGACCAAAAAAATACTACGAAATTAATTAAGTTTTCTCTCATTTCTTATTCAATTTTCCATCTAAATTAAACTATCACGCATCTTTTCAATTTTGACACCAAAATAAAAATAAACACTGCCTTAAATTTCAACAACACATATTTATGGTAAATTTTTGCACATGCAATTCGTGTACTTCAACCAATATATTTATACATCTTTTGCGCACTTTCTTATTAATTCCAAAACTCCAAACACTGTTATAAGTTTACAACATATAAAAATTTATCGATGATGATGATGATAGCGTTTCGAATTAATGGGTTGACCATCTCCTCTAGTTAATTGAAAGAAGTGCGTATATTTTATAAGTCAAGTCGTTTGATTTTTAAGTCGTTCGTTATATATTAGTTTAAGGATAATAGTTTATATAATCATAGCTTTAAATCATTGTAGGATTAACAAACAATCGTTTCCAATTAAATGTCATCTTTTATTGCCAGTTAGTGAGATAGACATGGAGATATGGACTGGAGCATCTTAGTTGAGATATTACTTCTTCAGGCGAATCGTGACTACAATGAGCTCAATTGGAGCACTTAAGACTTTAGGAAAAGTGATGAGAAGAAACCTCATTCTACTAAAGGTGTGTGTATATCAAGGAAGGCGTGGGCATCTTGGGTGATGTCAAATTGGGACATGACTCTAGTTTCTATGTGAATAATTATGTATTGTGAGTTGTCTATTAAATTAGGTTTAAAATTAAAGTGTTCGGTTAAAATTTTAGCTGTTGGACTTTTGATGTATGTGATAGGTTGTGACATTTCAATACGTAGAGATATAAGTGTAAGATCTATTTTTTTATGGGCTAAAATTGAAATATCAAAAGAAAATGATACATTATCTATATATGAGTTATGATCTATAGACGCGCATTATCATGTTTCCTATCAATACGCTCTCATTATAGAAAAAAGTTATGAAAAGAAATTGAAAGATTCTCTCAAGAAAAAGAGCGCGTAGATCTGAAAGATCAAAACTCGTTCTCAAGGCGCGCGTAAGGATTATGGATTTTCATAGATTTTGTGGTTTTATGGATTTTCTCCAACAAGTGATATCGGAGTCACTCATGTTGAATCATTTGAGATTTGTTAAAATGTAATGAATATTCTTAAGTTTCAGATCTGGAAAAAAAAAATTGTTTGAAAGTTTTTTATATGACTTTGGATCTGGAAAAAATTTTTGGTTTAAACAACATTTTTAAAGATTTGGTCTGGGTAAAAAGATTTTGTCTGAAAATTCGGAGGATGTGATATAAGACTTCGAGTTCCATGTTTATAAAAATAATTAGAGAAAAATCGAGAATTAGGGTAAAATTTTCGCCAAAATCGAATTAGGGTACACTTAGGTACAGGAAGAGACGTGCAAGCGCGTTGTTTCACAGTGCGCTTGCGTGCATTTGGGCTTCCTTACAGGCTCCGCACCATGTGCTCACTCACCCCGTAGGGCGGGGAGCCCATGAGCAAGTTCCCACCGCGTGACCTCGTGCAACTTTCTAGAATTTTTTTATGGTTCTAGTTTTTCGATCAAGTTTAAATTTTAATTATTCAAATAATGATACAATTATATATGTTTTAAATAGGATTGATTGAAACAAAATGTCTTCAAAGTGACTAATTTTGTAGAGATTAATTTTATTTTAAAATATAAAATGATTTGGGTTATGTAATCTATGGATATTGTTTGGCCTAAAGGAAGTTCAATATTTAATATAATTACATATGTGTTTATGGCGATAAACATGTAATAGTTGTTCGTTTTTTCATATGAAAAATAAATCTGCCCAAATAAATGTTGTTATTTGACATGATAGTTACTATCAGTGTTTGACTGTTGTGTAATGATATCACTAACAAGTTAATATTTTGTTTGAAGATATAAAATTAATGGAGTGTTCGGTATTCTGTTTATGAGGTTTATATTATTTGAATTTACTAATAATTTTATTTGGATATTTGGTTGAGCATGTATATTTTGTTTTTTGTTCTTTATTCAAATTTGACTTCTACAAATATTCATTCCAACACTAATTTTATTCCTAGGCTAAATGGCTTCAACTTCAAATTATGGCAACAGAATTTGCGTATATTTCTTGGAGTCATGGTTATATACCTTGCGATAAGAGTTGACTCTTTACCTACCATTACTGATAAGAGTACCTCTGATGAAAAGAGGAAGTCTAAAAGGTGGGCATGGTCAAATCGTATGTGTATGATGACTATGAAGAAGTTCATTCCAAAAACATTCAGGAGCACAATGTCTAATGATATTGCTACGACTTAGGCTTCCTTCAAGACCTCTAAAAGAGGTTTGCTAAAAATGAAAAGTCTGAAATAGTTACAGTTTTAGCAAGCCTCCTTTCAATGAGGTACAATGGTAAAGACAACATAAAGAATTTCATCATGAAGATGTCTTATCTTGCTTCAAGATTGAAAGTACCTGATAGGTGTGGTTTTTACGCGCTTTATTGCATTAGTTTTAGTTGTGTTTGCATTGTGCATGCATGTATTTGATTTACATTTTGTTCATTTTAGAGTACTCATTTGCATATTATCATGTCTCACTATTGAGTGATGAATTTGCAGGAAAAATGTCGGAAAACCAAAAAGACAGCAAAGTGTACAAAATAGAATGCCAGGGACAGAATGAGTGACGCCCGAGCGGTACTTTTCTACTGCCCGGGCGCGAAAGATGAATAGCTGAAGGATTTTTACAGAAGAGTTGGCGCTCGAGTGGTTTTTTTCTACCGCCCGAGCGCGAATGCCGCACTTCCCAAGCATCTTCACAGAAGGTGTGGCGCTCAAGCGGTACTTTTATACCGCCCGAGCGCCACCTATTTTTGTAAAATATCATGCGCGATTCCATTCCTTATTTTCAGAAGGAGAATGATATGGTAATGTTTTTGGGACGACTTTGAGGGCATTTGGAGAGCACTTTGCGCTTGGATTGAAGATTGGAAGTTTTCCGGGCGTCGTTCTTCGCGTTTTTCGCCAACTCTAGTATTTCTTATTTAGTTTCTGTCATCTGAACTTTGTTTTGTGATTTTCAATGATGAACTTTAGTAGCTAAACTTAATATTTGTTGGGATTCAAGGGGATCCTACCCCAAACTTTGATTTGAATTAATTTATATTTGACTGTTGCGTGATTCTTGATTATATTGTTATTTTATTGTGTCGTTAAAGCGTAGCTAACTTTAACGATGTTTTCATATCACGAGTGAGTTCGAGAGAATAACGAGTGATAGGATCGAGTAGTATAATCCACGGATCTACAATTTACATAGAGATATGAGATTGGATACGTTCCGATAATCATAGTCCTAAGGGTCGAAAATTAGGGGATTTCATAAGTCGAAATGCGATTCACTTTTGATAAATAATTAAAGATATTTAATTACTTCATTGAGTCGAATTAGTTTGGCATAGCTCGAGAGGGTGTGTTCAATAGAATAGGAAATCCTGTTGGAACCATATAAACACGATCGAACGAATTAACGAATTAATACGACGTAGGTGAACCAGAATTCCCAACAAATTGATTTATCATTGAAATTTATTCAATTGATCTAGCATTCATAGTTCATCATTAAATTCTTGAACTTGTTTATTCAGTTTAATTAAATTTTATTAGTTATAAAACAATCACTCAAATTTCGTTGCTAAAGTTTTAATAACTGGAATAATAATTGTTAAACACAGTCTTCAGTGGAACGATACTCGTACTCACGTACACTATTCTATTACTTGACATCGTGCACTTGCGATTAAATTTTGAGCATACAAAAACATATTTTTATTGAGGATTCCACAGTGCAAGTTTTGCTCAATCAAGTTTTTGGCGCCGTTGCCGGGGACTGTTAGTCTACAATTTTATTTTTCGTTATTTTCTTTAGCATTATTGTATTTCTCTTGAGCTAACACTCCATATTTTATTACAGATATCCCTTCCAGTGCATGTCAAAGTCACTTGACGTGGAGCTTGAGTTTGATCCTGAAATTGAAAGAACTTTCCGAAGGCGGAGACAACAACAGAGGCTTAAAGAACTGATGGAAAGACACGAGCAAGAACGTGGAGAGGAACAGCGTGACAATAGACAAGTTGAGATACCGCGTCGCATACCAATGCTGGAGTATGCCCAACCTTCTTTGGAGGCTGCACGCCCTAGCATTGTGAGGCCTATCGTGCGGGCAAATCACTTTGAAATCAAGCCAGCCATAATCCAGATGATTCAGAACACAGTCCAATTTGGAAGAACTGCAGTAGATGATCCAAACACGCAATCGCGGATTTTCTTGAAATCTGCGATACTTTTAAATTCAATGGAGTTTCTGATGATGCTGTTAGGTTGCGTTTATTTCCTTTCTCTTTACGTGATAAAGCTAAGGCATGGTTAAATTGTTTGCCTGTAGGGTCAATCGCTACATGGGACGACATGGCGAAAGCCTTTCTCATCAAATACTTCCCTCCCTCCAAGACCATGAAGCTGCGGGCAAACATTACAACATTTGCTCAATTCGATCAGGAATCTCTATATGAGGCATGAGAACGCTTCAAGGATCTACTATGAAGATGCCCACATCACGAGTTACCAATTGGGTTAGTCGTTCAAACATTTTATTATGGTTTGCTTACTCCTAACCGTACTATGATAGATGCGGCTGCTTGTGGAAACCGGAGGAAGGATATGAATTGTTAGAGGAGATGGCTGCTAGCAGCTATCATCCTCAATCTGAAAGAAACAACCAGCGGAAGAGTGCAGGTCACCAGGTAACTGATTTTTCTGCTATTACTGCACAACTTGATGCTTTAAACAGGAAAATAGACGGCTTGAATGTGAGTGGCACGGCGATGCGTCTTCAAGAGATATTCTATGAAAAGTGTGGAGGGGAGCACTATGCGAAGGACTGTCAAGATGACAATCCATTCTATGTGCAAAATGAGGCACCAATGAATCAAGTGGGAGTCCAAAACCGCCCAAGGCATGAACCTTATTCGAACACATACAATCCTGGGTGGAGGCAGCATCCCAACTTCTCATGGGGCGGTCAAAATAGTCAAAATCGACCGCAAGGAGGACGACAATATGGTAAACAACCGATGTACACATCCGATCCTCCTAGAGAAGAAAAGTCCAACTTGGAACAAATGATGTCTAAGTTTATTTCATCCACTGAAACTAGACTTCAAAACCAAGATGCATTGATAAAAGGGCTCAAAAATCAAATTGGACAGTTGGCCAAGATGATAGCAAGTAGAGAGCCAAGCACCTTGCCAAGTAATACCGAGACTAATCCAAAAGAGCAAGTGAAGGCCATTGAGTTGAAGAGTGGGAAAATTTTGGAGTCGAAGGGAAAGGAAAAAACTCAAATACCGGATGAACTGACTGAGACATCCAAAGGTAAGTCCTCTAACTCCACACCAGCACCCACTGCACAACCAAAAATTGTTATACCTCCTCCTTTTCCTCCTGCATTGAAAAAAGCAAAACTAGATGCACAATTTGGTAAGTTTCTCGAGGTATTTAAAAAATTGCATATCAATATTCTCTTCGCCGATGCTTTAATGCAAATGCCTAGTTATGCTAAATTTTTGAAAGACATTTTAGCAAATAAGACGAAGTTGGAGGGTCACATGACAGTGAACTTAACTGAAAATTGCTCCGCTTTGGTGCAAAACAAAATCCCACCGAAGCTAAAAGACCCAGGGAGTTTCTCTATTCCTTGCATGATTAGTGATGTTCTTTTTCATAAAGCATTATGTGATCTTGGTGCAAGTATTAATCTTATGCCATTGTCTGTGTTTAGGAAACTTGGGTTGGGAGAGCCTAAGCCGAAGAGGATGTCCTTGCAACTGGCTGACAAATCTGTCAAGTACTCCCGCGGAGTGATTGAGGATGTGCTAGTGAAAGTGGACAAATTCATTTTTCCTGCGGATTTCGTGGTTCTCGACATGGAGGAGGATACAGAGATGCCTCTAATTTTGGGGAGACCGTTCCTTGCAACTGGCAAGGCACTGATAGATGTGCAAGAAGGGAAGTTGAGATTGAGAGTGGGCGAGGAAGAGATTACTTTTGATGTTTTTAATGCACTTAAGCACACATTGCATTCTGATAGTTGTTTTAGAATTGATGTTTTTGACTCTCTTGTGTCTCACTATGTGCAGGATGCTCTTAGGGACTCTTTTGAGGCCACCATCACTACTGAATTGGGAGAAGAGGAATTGAATGAAGAAAAAGCTGAAAGAGTGGCACACTTCAATGCCAACCATCCATGGAGAAAGCCAATGAGGATGCAACTGGAGGATCTAGGAGAACGAAGAGATTTGACCCCTCAAAGGTCAAGCATCGAGGAGCCACCAACACTTGAGCTAAAGCCGTTGCCTCCACACCTCAAGTACGTTTACTTAAGTGAGAATAACACTTTACCTGTCATGATTTCTGCTGCTTTGACAGATGTGATGGAAGACAAACTGTTGGAGGTTCTGAAAGCGTACAAGAGTGCATTTGCGTGGAAGGTGGCGATATCAAAGGGATCAATCCATCAGTCTGCATGCACAAGATCTTGATGGAAGACAAGTACTCACCTCTTGTGCAACCTCAGAGAAGATTGAATCCAAAGATGCAAGAGGTAGTAAATGCAGAAACGATTAAGCTTCTCGATGCAGGTATTATCTATCCTATATCTAATAGTGCATGGGTAAGTCCAGTTCAGTGTGTGCCAAAAAAGGGTGGGATTACTGTGATTACAAATGAGAATAATGAACTAATACCCACCAGAACTGTTACGGGATGGCGTGTGTGCATTGATTATAAGAAATTGAATGATGCCACCCAAAAAGACCACTTTCCCCTTCCCTTTATTGATCAAATGCTTGAGAGGTTAGCGGGTCATGAGTTTTATTGTTTTCTAGATGGGTATTCGGGGTATAATCAAATCACCATTGCACCTGAGGACCAAGAGAAAACCACTTTCACTTGTCCTTATGGAACTTTCGCTTTTCGCCGCATGCCGTTTGGTCTTTGTAATGCCCCTGCCACATTTCAACGTTGCATGACCGCTGTATTCCATGATATGATAGAAACTTTTCTTGAAATTTTTATGGATGACTTCTCTATTTTCGGCCCTTCTTTTGATGACTGTTTTCAGAACTTGAAGGTGGTGTTGTTGAGATGTGAGGAGACGAATTTGGTGCTTAATTGGGAAAAGTGCCACTTCATGGTACAAGAGGGAATTGTCCTAGGGCACAAGATTTCGGAGCACGGAATAGAGGTGGATAAGGCGAAAGTTGAAGTCATCAAGAACTTACCACCTACGGCGTCCATAAAGGGAGTTAGAAGTTTTCTAGGCCACGCCGGTTTTTATCGGCGTTTTATAAAAGATTTTTAAAAAATTGCCAAACCTCTATCTTCCTTACTTATGAAAGATGTGCCATTTGATTTCAATTCTGACTGTTTACAGGCATACAAGAATTTGAAGGAGCGCTTGGTGACGGCTCCTGTCTTGGTAGCACCGGATTGGGATCTACCTTTCGAGATCATGTGCGACGCCAGTGACACTGCAGTGGGGGCCGTACTTGGCCAGCGGCAAAACAAGGTATTTCACACAATTTACTATGCAACTAAGACATTAGATGAGGCTCAATTGAATTATGCAACAACTGAAAAGGAATTACTTGCAGTAGTATTCGCACTTGACAAATTTCATTCATACCTTGTTTTGTCCAAATTAATTGTATTCACTGATCATTCTGCCCTTAAATACTTACTTGCTAAAAAAGATGCAAAGCCACGCTTACTTCGGTGGATTTTATTATTGCAAGAGTTTGACTTAGAAATCAAAGATAAGAAAGGGGTTGAGAATGTGGTAGCAGATCACTTGTCTAGATTAGAATTTATTTGTGATGATTCTATCGATCGTGCTATCAATGATTGGTTCCCTGATGAGCAACTATTTGAGGTGCGAAATTGTCCTTGGTATGCAAATTTCGCTAACTTTCTTGTCACAGGCACACCTCCACCAAACCTATCGTTTCACCAACGAAAGAAATTCTTTTCTGACGTGAAATACTATTTTTGGGAGGAACCGTTCTTGTTTAAGATTTGTGCAGATTCCATGATTAGACGCTGTGTTGCAGAGGAAGAGTTTGATCAAATTCTCAACCACTGCCATGACCGTTAGGTAGGTGGTCATTTCGGACCAACAAGGACGGCATCCAAGGTACTTGAATGTGGCTTTTATTGGCCAACCCTCTTTAAAGATGCTCGTTCTTATGTGCTACATTGTGATAAATGCCAGCGGTCAGGTAACATCTCTAACCGCCATGAAATGCCTTTAAATAATATCATTGAGTGTGAGGTTTTTGATGTGTGGGGGATAAGCTTCATGGGACCGTTTCCTAGTTCTTTCCCGAAAAAATACATCTTGGTTGCGGTGGATTATGTGTCTAAGTGGGTAGAGGCGGAAGCGTATGCCACTAATGATGCTCAAGTGGTCTTAAAATTTTTGAATAAAAACATTTTTAACCGATTTGTAACACCCCGAGCAATCATTAGTGATGGTGGCACTCATTTTTGCAACAAACTCTTTGAAAAACTTTTGAGCAAATACGGTGTCACACATAAGATATCTACCCCTTATCATCCCAGACGAGTGGTCAAGTGGAAGTTTCTAACCGAGAAATTAAGCGGATTCTGGAAAAAGTGGTAGGTGTGAGTCGGAAAGATTGGTCGGTGAGGTTAGATGATGCTCTTTGGGCATATAGGACTGCTTTCAAAATAACAATAGGCACGACACCGTACAGATTATTGTTTGGTAAAGCATGTCACTTACCTGTCGAATTAGAGCATCAGGCTTATTGGGCAACAAAAGCACTAAACTTTAACTTTACTGATGCAGGTGAACGACGTTTTCTTCAATTAGATCAGTTGGAGGAATTCCGAAATCAAGCATATGATCTCGCACTAACCTACAAGGAAAAAACGAAGAAGGCCCATGACAAGCAGATCATCGAGAGAGAATTCCAAGAAGGTGAAAGTGTACTGCTCTACAACTCCCGGTTGCGACTTTTTCCCGGAAAGTTGAAATCACGATGGTCTGGTCCATTCCTGATATCAAAAGTCTATCCATCGGGAGCTGTAGAATTGAAAGATGGGAAGGATGGGACATTTACGGTCAATGCCCAGCGCCTGAAGCACTACATGGGTGGCACAATTGAGCCACAACTTGGAATCACCCGGTTCCAAGACATGCCGAACTGAGACGACCGACAGTCAAGCTCTCGACTATAAATTGAGAACTACTCTTCTTCCCTTCTCTCTTGCATTGGATTTAATTTTTCTTTCGTGACAATTTGTTTATTATTTCTTGCGTTGGTTTTGTTCTATTTTTTTAAATAAAAAAAAAAATTTGAAATGGGCAGAGAGGTTCGCGCTCGAGCGGTAATTTTGTACCGCCCGAGCGCGAACGCTTACCTCGGGATAAAAATTCCCGAGAGGTTGGCACTTGATAGGATCGGTTAACTCAGCGTGAAAGTGTTTAGAAGGGGGGGGGGGGGTTGAATAAACACTTGCTAGATTAAAACTTCTTCGAAAGCTTGGGTACAGTTTTGTTACAAACTGACTCAAGTATCTCGTCGGTCGATAACAATCAGTTAAACTGAATAAAACAGTTGCGGAAAACTAACTGACTGAAAGATAGAATGAATAACTGAAAGTAAATAACACAGGAAATGTTTCTGGATGTTCGGAGACTTGAATAACTCCTACATCACCCCTTCTATCACAAAGATAGGATATTCACTAAAAGACTTTGATCAAATACAATAACGTGTACTGACCCACTTCAGTTTGGACTTATCTATTGCCAAAACTGAAACTCTTAGTTAACAACTCTTTTACAGATCACAACTGATCTTAGCACAACTTGTACAATTTATCAAAGATTACAAAGTGCTTTTTCTAGCTCAAAACGTAGCCTCAATGCTACTGATAAAACTGATAAGCTTGAGCTTTGATTTGACGAAGTTGAGAGAATATTTTCGCAGAGTAACAGCAAGTAAAGTGAGTAGTTCAGAATTGGTAGTTCTTTAGCTGCTCTCTTCGACTATTTATAGGCTTCTGTCAACGGTAACATTTATTTGAATAACAGCCGTTGTTTGCCACGTCAATATTCCCTGATAGATCGTACACTGCAACTTCTGAAATGCGGCGATCCACTACCAGTTCGCAGAAGACTGTACTATTTGTCGGTTGTCGTTTTCACTTTATGACGTGTACAGCTGAAAGATCAGCTGATAACAAATCAGTTGGCGAGAATGAACTGGTCGAGAATATCTGCTGAAATATCAGTTAAGCTAGGTTCAGTTAAGTCGATCAGTTGGTAGCTTTTAGTTGCTGAATTCAGTTAAGTCTTTTGTCAAACGCCGGAATTAAGTTTCCAACAATTTCCCCCTTTATGGTGTTTTGACAAAACTTGGAATAAATAACTGAATTCTGCATAGTAGATAAAATAAGATCAACAACTGAAATAATAGAAGTCTGATACAATCAATACTGCTGTACTACTAAGAATTCTTCTGCTCTTCCCCCTTTTTGTCAAACTGCTCCATCTTGTCAGATAGCTTGCGAACGTGAGAAGAAAGAACCGTGACAGAGCATGACATATTTTCAATAGCAGTAGACAGTGTGACTTGCAGTAGATCAAATTTCCGAGACATAAGCGATTCCACATTGTTGACGCGTTGATTAATGAGTTCTTGAGTGGCAGTCAGACCGGAGATGATACCTCTATTTTTCTGAATGTCACTGACTGCAAAAGAAAGAGCGGTAACAGCAGATTCGATTGCCTTCAGTCTTTTGATGGATTCCCGAGTATCGTCTAACTTCACACTGTGCGAAAGTTGCGTATTTTGAATTTTGGAAATGGCCGAAATTATTTGATTCATGCTGTCCTGCATATGTTGGACTTCCTCAAAAATGAGATCAAAATCTGCTGAAGATGGAGGGTTGGATTGATGAGAAGTGCTTGGGTTCACTTGTTGTTTGCTGAGTAATGACCAAGGCTTGGTCAGTTATCTTGGTATCAGCAATTGGCTGAACTGAAGTATCAGTTCCAGTTATTGTCCATTGAACCGGAGTCTCATCAGCAGTCTTTTCTTCTTGATCTAAAGATGGTGAGGGAGGATGTTGTACAGTTGATGGTGACACAACCTGAACTGATGCCTCTAGTGAATGATCAATTGATTCAACTGGCATATCAATTTGTAAGCCCTGATCAGCAGATTGGTCTGGTGGAACAATCTCGACTGAAGAAATAGTGACCTGTAGATTGGTTTGATCAGCAGAGCGATCAACTGGATCATTAACTGGTGCACTAAAGTGGGACTCCTCTACCACTGCTTGAATCACTTCATCAATATGAGCAAGAGATAGCTCCGCTTCAGTATATAGTAGTTGTTCAACAGGTGGTGAAGGAAGCTTATCAGAAACTGGTTCTCCAGTTGGAATCAGAACTAAGGCGGATGATGGTGCTGTTTTGTCAGAGAATGCTGTTTCAACTTGTTCCTCATTGTCATCATCTGAATCTCCTTGGTAGACCACGAGTTCTTGATCCGATTCCCAAAATTTGATTCGAGATAGTATCCCCATCAGATCAGTGTCAAGCTGAGTGATTACAGCTTGATCAGCATATGCAGTAGGGGTAGTTGGCAAGTAGTTGTTCTTAAGTTTAGCAACAATTTGAGCCAACTTCTTTGCTCTCAGCTGATCAAAGAAATAGCTTTTTCTCTCCAAGGCTTGAGCAATAGTTGCAGCTTTGACCGTGCGGAGAACGAGGGCCTCCAACTGGATGAATTTTCTCAGTTCGGACTTCTCCTTCAGTTGCTTGGCAAAAACTTCAGTACGATAGGCTACCCAAGCGTCATAGGACTTAGTTTTTGCAGCAGCAAAACTGTTCACTTTTGCCCATACGAGATCAATATGAGTCTGAATTGGGTTTGAGGGTCTGGGTTCCACAATCAGTTTCTCTTTTCCTTTATCACCACTTAAGATATAAGGGATTTCCAGTCCTGTTCGAGTTGATTCCACCGGTTCTATAAACTTTATCCCTTTAGGTCTTGCAGGTGCCACACCAATTGGTCGAGATATTTGAGTAACAGGAGCTTGCGTCCTAACCGATTTTTTTATGGTACTTGCTGAATCATCTTGTGGAATAATCTGCAGAGGAACTGCTTCTATAGGTTGCTGATCAGTGAAGGAAGTCATTTTGTCAGTCGGACTGGTTACCTCAGAAGTTGTTTTAACCCTTTGAGTTCTTGGCTTTTTCACAATGTGAGGAGATGGAGTCTTTTCTGATTCTGATGAACTCAAAACCATCTTTCTTTTGGCAATCTGCAGTTGAGCTAACGTTTTGGTTTTCTTGACTGATTTGGGAGCGGCTAACTGAGTCCCAATTTCCTGTTTGATTTTCACAAACTGAGTAGTGGTCAAGTCCATTTTGGATTTGATTGGCATTGTGTTCTTTGCATTGAACACCTTAAATTTCGATGTTCTCTCAGAGTCCTCAGCCACTAAGCCTTTAGCTTTCAGTAAATAACTGATTTGAACTGCAAAGCCCTTGGATTGTGTAGAAGACAGAAACATATTCTTCAGAACATTAAAAATGAGACGCTTCCAGTTAAATTTTTGTCCAGCCATAATAACGGTAATGGCCTGAAATTTCTCTAAAGTTAGAGCAGCGAATGATCCTGCTTTTGCCAAAATTCCTTTTGCAATAACATCAGCTAGCAATTGAACTTCATGTTTCAGTTCTTTCTTAGGATCTGAAACCTTAATCTTTCGTCCATCAATAGAAAGAGAGACTTGCATCTCTTCAATATCAGACGCCTTGACATCTGAGAGTTGTGCCATACCTTCAGAAGGTAAATGAAAGAAATCACCAAGAGAATCTTCAGAAATGATCAGCAACTGATCATTGATAGTAGACCTGATATTTCCCTCAGAATCAATCACGCCAGAAGAGTAGAAATCCTGAAGTTCTTTGGGATAGATATCCTGAGAAGATTGTCCCAAAAATGTTCTTAGACTAGCAGCTTCAAGCTTCTGAAATACTTTCTGAACTTCAGCATCGCCGAAGGATAATATAGATCCAAAGTTGATGGTCATAGAATTTAGCATGAAAGCGGGAATTTGGGTTGCCATTGATAACTGATAAATTGCCTGAAAGAAAATTCGAGGAATGAGGTAGTTCTTGCCCTAAGGAGAATTTGACGTAGTCGAAAAGTAAGACTGAAAAGAGGCGGGTAATAGTACATATGTACGTGACCATTCAAACTCTGGACACGTGTCAGTCCCAAGAATTTTGAAAGAAACAAAGTAGTACGTGTGCTACAATCGTGTGTACGAATTGAGTGGTGAAGATAACTCCACGTAAAGAAAATCAAGAGTCATGATCAGTTTAGCAGATGGTCACGTCATTTGATTTGGAATAAAATTGGGTTAATTAGTTAACTTATATGAGAAGATTAGTGAAAAAGTCGACTGATAGGTCAGTTGATAAGACTGAGTTCTTTCAGTCGAGAATTTACTAACGACTGTCTTCTCAGTTAACCTCTTGAACCATTATTCCCCCTTAATCTATTAAAGCAAAATGACGGCAATAGACAGAGAATATTAATGATGAGTATGGTGCTGGGTATAGCAAACGTCACAGAGAGATGTCCTTTCGTATCCCTCCTTTGTTTTGCCCTATAAATAAGAGTGAAGGGGTTAGCCAAAATTCATCTCAGCAAGTAATTCTACACAGATAAAGATAATGGCAGACGCTGGAAGCTCAAGTGACGCTCAGTTTACTCTGCAAGCTAGGAAGCAGTTCATAGAAGATGAAGTCTTCTACACTAGCCTTTGTTACTGGGAAGAGATGCAGGAGCTGGAGTTCCTGTATTACTCTGGACGGGTCTCCTCTTTCAGGCGGAAGGCCCAACTACAAGAGGTGCGGGAGCTCCTAGAGGTTCCTGCGGGGGTGGACCTTTTTAAAGAAGGTTATCTCTACAAGCTCTTTCTTCTGAAGGAGCTGGAGATCCTCCGCCGCATCGCTGCCTCCCATGATTTCTGCAAAACTTCTTCCTCAGCACTAGCTGCATGGATGAGTTTGTGGATAGATTCTGTGGAGGAAAATATTGTGACAATGTAACCGGCTCCTCTCCTGATTAATGAAAATATTTATTATGTTTTATCGTCGTTGTTCTTTTATCTCTGCCTGCAATGATTTGTTAGAAACATAACCATAAGAACAATACAAACACTTGCTGACATCAGTTAAGAGTTCATAAGAATAAGCAACTCACTTAAATATTCGGTAAAACAACAATAAAGCTTAATCAACAAATTACGAACAATGATCATTAATTAAGATAAATCAATTAATCCAAGTATATTGCGGAAGTGAGAAAACTTAGTCTCAGCCAGTGGCTTGGTGAAGATATCAGCTGCTTGTTGTTCAGTTGAGACGTATTCCAGTCTGATTTCCTTCTTGAGAGCATGATCTCTGATGAAGTGATGTCTGACATCTATGTGTTTGGTTCGAGAGTGAAGAACTGGATTGTAGGTTATAGCAATTGTGCTTGTGTTGTCACAAAATATAGGTGATTCTTTAGCATCAACTCCATAATCTCTCAGTTGTTGCTGAATCCAGAGCAGTTGGGCACAACAGCTTCCAGCAGCAAGATATTCTGCTTCAGTTGTGGAAGTTGCTATGGATGTTTGCTTTTTGCTGAACCAAGAAATCAGTCGGTCTCCTAGAAACTGACATGATCCACTTGTACTTTTTCGATCAAGTTTACATCCTGCATAGTCTGCATCTGAATAACCAACTAAATTGAAAGATGAGTCTTTAGAATACCATAACCCAACATTTTGTGTGCCTTTAAGATATTTCAAAATACGTTTGGCAGCAGCAAAATGGGATTGAGGATTTGCCTGAAATCTAGCACACATACAGACAGCAAACACAATATCAGGACGACTAGCAGTTAGATACAATAATGAACCTATTAAACCTCTGTAAAGCGTCGTCTCAACTGATATTCCCCCTTGATCAGTGTCTAGTTTAACTGATGAGCTCATGGGAGTGCTTGCAGCTGAACACGATTCCATGCCAAATTTCTTTAGTAATTCCTTTGTATATTTTGTTTGACTGATGAAGGTGCCTGAATCCAATTGTTTCACTTGTAATCCAAGAAAGAATGTCAGTTCACCCATCATGCTCATTTCGAATTTTTCCTGCATCAACTTAGCAAATTTCTCACATAATTTGGGGTTAGTTGACCCAAATATGATATCATCAACATAAATTTGAACAAGTAAGACATGATTATTCTTAGAAAATTTGAACAACGTCTTATCAACTGATCCAACAGAAAAATCATGATCAGTTAGAAATTTTGAAAGAGTTTCGTACCAAGCTCTTGGAGCTTGTTTAAGACCATATAAGGCTTTGTTCAAATGATAGACATGATCAGGAAGGTGATGATTAACAAAACCTGGAGGTTGTTCAACAAAGACTTCTTCCTGCAACTGTCCATTCAGAAATGCGCTTTTAACATCCATCTGGTACACTTTGAAATTTTTGAATGATGCATAGGCCAGGAATATTCTTATTGCTTCCAGTCTTGCAACTGGTGCATATGTCTCATCATAATCAATTCCTTCTTCCTGCCTGTATCCTTGTGCAACTAGCCTTGCTTTGTTGCGCACAACTGAACCATCCTCGTTCAGTTTGTTCCTGTATACCCATTTTGTACCTATAACAGTTTTGGAAATTGGTCTTGGAACTAAGTTCCAGACATTATTATGGATAAACTGATTTAGCTCTTCTTGCATAGCATTTATCCAGTTAGGATCAGCAAGAGCTTCATCAGTTTTCTTTGGTTCCAGTTGAGATACAAAAGCTGAATGAATGAATAAGTTAAGCATTTGATTTCTCGTTCTTACCGGATCAGATGGATTACCTATCACCAATTCTGGAGGATGTGATTTCTTCCATCTGAGTTCAGCATTTGTTGATTCCAAATTGGTAACTGTTTCAGTAGGTAACTGATTGGTTTCAGTTTCAGTTGGAGCTGTTTCAGTTGGCAACTGAATCTCATTTGTTTGTTCTACTAACTGATTAGCTTCCAATTCAACAGCCTGATCTAATAACTCAGGTTCAGGTGTTTGGAGATTGCTTTGATTAATATGAGTATCTTCTTCATCATCATCCTCCAAACTGATATCTGTAAATCTGTCAGCTAGCTCAACTGTATCAGTTGGCTTATCAGTTAGTACAGTTTCATCAAAAACAACATGAATAGATTCTTCAACATTTAAAGTGTTTTTGTTGAAGACTCTGTACGCTTTACTTACAGATGAATAACCAAGAAATATTCCTTCTGCAGATTTAGCATCAAAAGCTTTTAAATGAGTTTTACCATTGTCGAGTATAAAACATCTGCAGCCGAATATTTTAAAGTAAGAAACCACACTTTTTCTTCCATGCCAGATCTCATACGGTGTTTTCAAATGATTCTTATTAATCATTGATCTGTTTTGAGTGTAACACGCAGTGTTCACTGCTTCTGCCCAAAACCTTTGAGAGATACTAGAATCAGCAAGCATTGTTCTAGCAGCTTCCTTAAGTGTTCGATTTCTCCTTTCAGCTACACCATTTTGCTGAGGAGTTCTTGCTGCTGAGAGCTCATGTTTGATTCCAGTATTCTCTAAATAGTTTGAAAGAATTTTATTGATAAATTCAGTTCCTCGATCGGATCTGATTCTGTCAATTCCAACTGATTTTTCATTTGATAATCTTTTGAAAAGCTTGATCAGTTGAGCAACAGTTTGGTCTTTGGTCTTGAGAAAAATGACCCAAGTGAATCTAGAAAAATCATCTACAACCACCAAGGTGTATTTCATTCCCCCTAAGCTCATCACCGGTATTGGACCAAAGAGATCCATATGTAATAGTTCTAAGCATCGGGAGGAAGATTTACGACCCTTGTTCTTAAAAGAAGATTTTATTTGTTTGCCAAACTGACATGCTGAGCAAATTTTGTCTTTTGTAAAATCCATTTTGGGCAGCCCAGTCACAAGATCATGTTTACTCAAATATGCAATAGATTTGAAATTCAAGTGGTTTAACCTCTTATGCCATAACCAGTTTTTCGAAGATTTTGAGGCAATAAGACATACTGGTGCATAGGGTTGATCATTCCAGCTGACTTTGTATGTGTTTCCACATCTTTTGCCAGTTAGAATGACCTCATCAGTTGAGTTTTTGATTGAGCAAATAAGTTTGTCAAATTGAACTGAAAATCCATTATCGCATAACTGACTGATGCTTATCAGATTATACTTGAGATTTTCAACTAATAAAACATCATTAATGATAATTACCATGGATAAGCTTACCCTTACCCACAGTTGTACCTTTCGAGTTGTCTCCAAAACTAATCTTTGGACCATCGTATTTGATCAGTTTGGATAGCAGTTTTGAATCACCTGTCATGTGTCTTGAGCATCCACTGTCCAGATACCAAACTGAATCTTCAGTTGTACCTGTTACCTGCATTCACATTCAAAATAAGATTGTGGTACCCTTTGTTTATTTGGGTCCAAAGTTGATTAGTCCTTTAGGAATCCAAACTTGGATCAGTCTGACTGACCGTCCAGTTGCTGTATTCCATATGGTCTTTCTCGTTTTGTGTGTGCTTTGTGTGTGATGCATAGGTGAATCAATATGTGATTTTGCCTTTCCCAACTGATTGTTCGGCCGATATCGTTTCTGAACAGGCTTACAGTTATAGTAGTTGGAGTATTCATTTGAAAATCGTTTTGAAATTCTTTTCGATGTTTGACCACGAGAGTCAGTTGAAATTTTTGGACTATATCCAATACCATATCTATTTGCCTTGTTCTTGTTCTCAAAGGGCGGTTCAATCCGTTTACTTGGTTCAAGCTGTTCTTGTTCCACGACTGATTTGACAAAGCGAATGAATTTTCCTTTGTCCATATTCAGTGGTGGCTGAGTATCATTGGAAGACATCTCACTTTGACTACTGAACCCTAGTCCAGTCTTGTCAGCAATTGATTTTTGCGAATTCTGAATATCAGTTAGAGCTGCTGAAGATTTATTCCAAGCCTGAATGAGCTCGTTGTGCTTTGCATTTTCAAGCATCAATTTTTGAATCAACAATTGATTCCTGCTCTTTTCAGCATTGAGCTCATCAATTTCCCTTTTTAGACTCAACATATCAACTGACTGATCAGTTTTAGTATTGTTGTCCAAGGGATCATCTTGCTTTGCTCTGGCTTTATCAAATGATAGAGCAAGCTTTTGATACTCGCTGACCATGTCATGAAGAGTCGAAATAAGCTCTTCTCTAGTGAAATCAGTTGAGCTAAAGTCGAATACCTGCTGATTGTCTGATTGATCTTTTGTCTCATCAGCCATCAGACACTTGACTTCTTCCTCTTCTTCACTAGAACTGTATGAAGTTTCAGCTTCTGACTCATCACTGTCAGTCTCTGCCCATTTGGCTTTGCTTTCTTCAGCTACTAGCACTTCATGCTTCTTTTTATAGGTTTTCCTTTCATCCTTAGGTCTCCTTTTGTGCTCATATGATTTCTTTTTCCGTTCAGTTGAGACTTGACTGTCCTTCTTTGGTTTTGGGCAGTCAGCAATGAAATGTCCTGGCTTTCCACAGTTATAGCAAGCGTTTGAATCTTCTCTGGAGTTATTTCTTTGGTAGCTCTTCTGAAAATTTCCCTGATTCTTCCTCATGAATCTACCAAACTTTCTGATAAACAATGACATAGCATCATTGCTCAATTGATCTGCAGCTTTTTCAACTGAACCAGTTGGTTCTGTTCTTATAGCAGTTAGAGCAGTAGTTGATGAAGGTGTTGATGGTTCTGCTTCTCCTCGAGTTTGTAACTCAAACTCATAAGCTTTCAGATCAGCAAACAAATCATGAATTTCAACTTTGTTCAAGTCTTTTGATTCCCTCATGGCCATTGTCTTGACATCCCATTCCCTGGGAAGTCCTCTGATAATCTTGAGAGCCACTTCTTTATTTGTATACACTTTTCCAAGTGCATTCAGTTCATTTATGATTCCACTGGTTCTTTCATCATATTCAAGCATTGATTCTCCAGCTTTCATTTTGATGTTGTCAAACTTCTGTACAGCAACAGAAAGTTTGTTTTCCTTTGTTTGCTCATTTCCCTCGCATAACTGAATCAGCTTTTCCCATATCTCTTTTCCTGTCTTGCACATCTTGATCTTACTGAACGTTATCTTGTCCAGTGTTTTATACAGTATGTCCTTGGCTACATTGTCAAGGTTTGCTTTTCTTTTATCTTCAGCAGTCCACTCATCTCTGGGTTTTTCAATTCTATGAGATGCCCCTTCGGTGATGGCAACTGCTGTGTTTGCTTTCAAAATTTTCATTGGCCCGTCAGTTATGACTGTCCTTCTTTGGTTTTGGGCAGTCAGCAATGAAATGTCCTGGCTTTCCACAGTTATAGCAAGCGTTTGAATCTTCTCTGGAGTTATTTCTTTGGTAGCTCTTCTGAAAATTTCCCTGATTCTTCCTCATGAATCTACCAAACTTTCTGATAAACAATGACATAGCATCATTGCTCAATTGATCTGCAGCTTTTTCAACTGAACCAGTTGGTTCTGTTCTTATAGCAGTTAGAGCAGTAGTTGATGAAGGTGTTGATGGTTCTGCTTCTCCTCGAGTTTGTAACTCAAACTCATAAGCTTTCAGATCAGCAAACAAATCATGAATTTCAACTTTGTTCAAGTCTTTTGATTCCCTCATGGCCATTGTCTTGACATCCCATTCCCTGGGAAGTCCTCTGATAATCTTGAGAGCCACTTCTTTATTTGTATACACTTTTCCAAGTGCATTCAGTTCATTTATGATTCCACTGGTTCTTTCATCATATTCAAGCATTGATTCTCCAGCTTTCATTTTGATGTTGTCAAACTTCTGTACAGCAACAGAAAGTTTGTTTTCCTTTGTTTGCTCATTTCCCTCGCATAACTGAATCAGCTTTTCCCATATCTCTTTTCCTGTCTTGCACATCTTGATCTTACTGAACGTTATCTTGTCCAGTGTTTTATACAGTATGTCCTTGGCTACATTGTCAAGGTTTGCTTTTCTTTTATCTTCAGCAGTCCACTCATCTCTGGGTTTTTCAATTCTATGAGATGCCCCTTCGGTGATGGCAACTGCTGTGTTTGCTTTCAAAATTTTCATTGGCCCGTCAGTTATGACGTACCACATATCATCATCTTGTGCAGCTAAATGAGCCTGCATTCTGATTTTCCAGTCATCAAAGTCTTCCCTGGAAAACATAGGAATTTTGTTGAAAGAAGACATACTGAATCAGTTGAGAGAATATGTTCTACGACAAGATAAACTTCGCTCTGATACCACTTGATAGGATCGGTTAACTCAGCGTGAAAGTGTTTAGAAGGGGGGGGGGTTGAATAAACACTTGCTAGATTAAAACTTCTTCGAAAGGTTGGGTACAGTTTTGTTACAAACTGACTCAAGTATCTCGTCGGTCGATAACAATCAGTTAAACTGAATAAAACAGTTGCGGAAAACTAACTGACTGAAAGATAGAATGAATAACTGAAAGTAAATAACACAGGAAATGTTTCTGGATGTTCGGAGACTTGAATAACTCCTACGTCACCCCTTCTATCACAAAGATAGGATATTCACTAAAAGACTTTGATCAAATACAATAACGTGTACTGACCCACTTCAGTTTGGACTTATCTATTGCCAAAACTGAAACTCTTAGTTAACAACTCTTTTACAGATCACAACTGATCTTAGCACAACTTGTACAATTTATCAAAGATTACAAAGTGCTTTTTCTAGCTCAAAACGTAGCCTGAATGCTACTGATAAAACTGATAAGCTTGAGCTTTGATTTGACGAAGTTGAGAGAATATTTTCGCAGAGTAACAGCAAGTAAAGTGAGTAGTTCAGAATTGGTAGTTCTTCAGCTGCTCTCTTCGACTATTTATAGGCTTCTGTCAACGGTAACATTTATTTGAATAACAGCCGTTGTTTGCCACGTCAATATTCCCTGATAGATCGTACACTGCAACTTCTGAAATGCGGCGATCCACTACCAGTTCGCAGAAGACTGTACTATTTGTCGGTTGTCGTTTTCACTTTATGACGTGTACAGCTGAAAGATCAGCTGATAACAAATCAGTTGGCGAGAATGAACTGGTCGAGAATATCTGCTGAAATATCAGTTAAGCTAGGTTCAGTTAAGTCGATCAGTTGGTAGCTTTTAGTTGCTGAATTCAGTTGAGTCTTTTGTCAAACGCCGGAATTAAGTTTCCAACAGCACTCGAGCGGTATTTTTGTACCGCCCGAGCGCGAGCGCTTACCTCTGGAAAATAAATTCCAGAGAGGTTCGCGCTCGAGCGGTAGTTTTCTACCGCTCGAGCGCGACGGCTTTTAAAACGCGAAATCCCTTTCCCCTCTCTTCATTCTGCACGAAATTTTCCCAATCTACCTCCCCAAATCCCTAACTCCTCTCATCCTTTTTCCTTTTTCGATTTTTTGGTGCAGGAACTTCAATCCGGACTCGAAGTCTCGGCAAAGTGGAATACTCGGCTTAGGCAAACAAGAACACCCCTCTCTCTGGTTACCCACCATCTCCATCTTCAATTCCTCAAACACAATGGCTCCCAAGAAGCAAAGAGGTAACCCCGGTTCTTCCTCTTCCTCTTCTTCGTTTGATAGAACCCGCTTTGTAAGTGAGGCGGCTCGGAATAGATATGATCATGCAAAGCTTCACAGAAACCCCATTCCCGAAAGGGGATTTCGTCGCCAATTTGAGGATAGATATTTAGAGCCCCTTGTGGCCTTGGATCGAAGGGGTTGGGGAAAATTTAGTGAGCAACCTCAAGCTGCGGTGGTGTCGGTAGTTAGGGAGTTTTATGCAAATGCTTGTCAGCGAACTGATGGGAGAGCTTTTGTTAGAGGCAAGCTTGTGCCGTTTAATTTGGCTACTATTAACGCTCTCCTAGAAACAGCGGAGGTTGACGACTCCAACTACCAGGCATTGATTGTTGAGCCCAACTACACTGAGATTATCGAGACTTTGTGTCTTCTGGGGGCTACATGGAAACCATGGGACCCCCGAGTTGTTTCGACGAGAAGTATTTGCGCACCGCTGCTGCCATGTGGTATTTATTTGTGGCCCGACGGATGATGCCAGTCTCACATAAGAGCGAGGTTCAAAAGGAAAGAGCGGTGCTACTTTTTGCGTTGACCCAAGGATGCAACATCAATGTGGGCAGACTTATAAACTCTCAGATCATGCTGAGTTCTCACAACAGCCACATCGGGCTTTTCTTTCCGACGATCATATCCGAACTGTGTGCACGGGCTGGGGTACTTTTCCGGGACGATGAGGAGTGGCTTCAACCGATTAAGCCAATTTTTCAGGAGGATGAACAGAGAAAAAGAGCGAAACGACGGGCAGACTTCCCCACTCAGGAGGAGGAAGCCGGTGGATCTAGCACTGCCGTCCCACGCCGCCTCCCACCACAACCCCGCAGGCGAACTCAGAATGATAAGATGGATGAAAATCTCGCCTTCCAAGCACATCAGAGTCAGTTCAACTCCTATGTCACGGACCATTTATCTCACATTGACTCCATGATGCGCTCTTTGCTTGTGCACGGGGGCGTTGACCCGGGGACCATCCCACCGACTCCGCTACCTCCCCCCCCATTCCAGTTCCAGTATGATTATTTTCAGCATGGGGATGTCGCAGGAGTGCAACCGCCGGAGCATGATGAGGATGAGACTTGATCAGGGGAGTTTACTGTTTCCCCTTCTCTGTCTCAATTTTTTTTCTACTGCATTATTTGTGTTTTCATATTTTTGTTCGCTCGGTTATTTAGTTTGCATTGCTATCTTTGTTCTGCATCTCGTTGTTTTTTTTTTTGTCCGTATGTTTGGTGCAATGGGGACATTGCACACCCTTAGTATGAGGGGGTCATCTAGTTAGTTGATGGTGACATTAGTAAATTGGTAGCCAGTGATGATGTTGGGTTAAACGAACGGCATACTACTTAGTCTTATCACTCGTTAGGAATACCCCAGTGAATTGAAATTTCCATATGCGCACATAGTGGGTGTTATTAGTAGTGTACACGATAGTCAAGTTTAAGAATCTGTGGGAGGAACTGGAATAACATGAGATGCAAGTCGAACTTGAATGAATTTTGTTGACAGTCGCGACCGACCAGTGACAGGAAATAGCGTAGATCTCTTGAACCCACCGGAATAACTTTCGTCCCAATTGTGCATAATACCTCAAGAGTTATCCCTAAGCCAACTAAACAAATGTTCCATATACTCAAAATTTAGGGAGTATACTTGAGAAAATTATGCACTAAAAAAAAAAGAAGTATTACAACAAGAGTGTTGTGAATGAAAAAAGGGGATGTAAGGTGTGGGGGAGCCAAATAGGGATGAAATCCTATCTCAAGGCTAAATAGATGGAGATGTAAGGTGTTGAGGAATGTCAGATAAAAATTCTGACAAGTGCATAATGAAAATGATCAGTGTACGTCCCATTTGTTTGAGCCGTTTGAAACCTCATGATATTGACTCCCTACTTCCTGTGGTACAACCTCGAAATTTTTCCGCTTTGTGTTCACTTGTTGGTCACAACTAGAAACAGAACTCAGGATAGGAAGACTTGCATTGAATTGTTGATTTGGTGACTCACATGATTTGCAAACAAAACTGTTTGAAGCACGAGCTAGTGAGACCCACAACACACACACGACCACACTTTCTAGTAAAATCAAAATGCTATAAGGTGCTTTAAAAGGGGTATTGATGAATGTTGTGATTTGACTAATTGGATGTGGTTCAAACACCCGCTGAGGAAGGAGATACCGGTTTGCTACTTCACCGTCAGTTTCGTTAGTTTAATTTTTACATTTTGTGTTTATTTCGTATTTTGGTTGTGGGTTGTAACCTATTTTGCTTGAGGGCAAGCAAAAGGTTAGTATGAGGGGGTTGATAGGTGTGGTTTTTACACGCTTTATTGCATTAGTTTTAGTTGTGTTTGCATTGTGCATGCATGCATTTCATTTACATTTTGTTCATTTTAGAGTACTCATTTGCTTATTATCATGTCTCACTATTGGGTGATGAATTTGCAGGAAAAATGGTCGGAAAACCAAAAAGACAGCAAAGTGTACAAAATATAATGCCAGGGACATAATGAGTGGCGCCCGAGCGGTACTTTTCTACCGCCCGGGCGCGAAAGATGAATATCTAAAGGATTTTTACAGAAGAGTCGGCGCTCGAGCGGTAGTTTTCTACCGCCCGAGCGCGAATGCCGCACTTCCCAAGCATCTTCACAGAAGGTATGGCGCTCGAGCGGTACTTTTCTACCGCCCGAGCGCCACCTATTTTTGGAAAATATTATGCGCGATTCCATTCCTTATTTTCATAAGGAGAATGATATGGTATGGTTTTTGGGACGACTTTGAGGGCATTCAGACGGGATTCTTGAGCAGCCACAAGTTTTTGGAGAGCACTTTGCGCTTGGATTGAAGATTGGAAATTTTCCATGCGTCGTTCTTCGCGTTTTTCGCTAACTCTATTTTCTTATTTAGTTTATGTCATCTGAACTTTGTTTTGTGATTTTCAATGATGAACTTTAGTAGCTAAACTTAATATTTGTTGGGATTCAAGGGGATCCTACCCAAAACTTTGATTTGAATTAATTTATATTCGATTGTTGCGTGATTCTTGATTATACTGTTATTTTATTGTGTCGTTAAAGCGTAGCTAACTTTAACGATGTTTTCATATCACGAGTGAGTTCGAGAGAATAACGAGTGATAGGATCGAGTAGTATAATCCACGGATCTACAATTTACATAGAGATATGAGATTGGATACGTACCGATAATCATAGTCCTAAGGGTCGAAAATTAGGGGATTTCATAAGTCGAAATGCGATTCACTTTTGATAAATAATTAAAGATATTTAATTACTTCATTGAGTCGAATTAGTTTGGCATAGCTCGAGAGGGTGTGTTCAATAGAATAGGAAATCCTGTCGGAAGCATATAAACACGATCGAACGAATTAACGAATTAATACGGCATAGGTGAACCAGAATTCCCAACAAATTCATTTATCATTGAAATTTATTCAATTGATCTAGCATTCATAGTTCATCATTAAATTCTTGAACTTTTTTATTCAGTTTCATTAAATTTTATTAGTTATAAAACAATCACTCAAATTTCGTTGCTAAAGTTTTAATAACTGGAATAATAATTGTTAAACACAGTCTTCATTGGAACGATACTCCTATTCACGTACACTATTCTATTACTTGACATCGTGCACTTGTGATTAAATTTTAAGCATACAAAAACATATTTTTATTGAGGATTTCACAGTGCAAGTTTTGCTCGATCAGTACCGAAGCTTGACCTCTCGAACGATTTGATGGTACATTTGATTTTGATATCTCTTCCTCCATAGTTCAATCAGATCATTTCTAACGTTCGTGGTTGCAGTATAAACAACATTTAGTTAACTGACTCAAGACTTAAAAGGTTTTCTTAAATAAGTTTTGAATAATCAGTGTTTCCAGAAGGCATTACGCGACATCAACAAACGCATGATACAGAACATTTGAAGTAAGACTATATGTGGGAATAAGTAAATTTTATAAGAAATACAAGAAAACCATGCAAGGACCTCAATCATAACACACACAAAGAAGAAACAAATACAAAAAACTACCATGAAAAGCAATATAATTCATAGATCTGAAACTGAAAAAGAAATATAGATGTGTATATACTTCAACATCTGTTACACAGATAGAATTGCATGAATGCGTGCGATCGCTTGAATTTTGGAAATAAACTAACTCAGTTAGTATCAATGAAACATGTGCACCAATTCACATGATTAAGAGGACAAGATTGTTGCATCATTATCCTAACAACCTTTTATAGCTCATTTCTTACGTTGAGTGTCAATTTTTAAAAAATTCCTAAAAGACATGGAGGACCGGCATTAAATAACCCACGGTAATTTGTCCAGATTCAAGATTGAAATTTTATTACTATACAATATCAGTAGTAGAGGAATAGAGAAGAACATTAGACATTAAGGTACTATGGGACCCATCGAGTATGACATAAATCATCAATGAAGATCCACACGTTGCAAAATACTCACAAGACAAATGCCAAATCGTAGAAATTAAAAGATTGTCACAACTAGCGAGAATTCAAGGGAATTTTGAGGCCCTCAACTTGGCTCGGGAAAGCTTCACTGAGCTGGTTATGTAGCACATCCATTGCGCCGACAACATGAAAGCTAATTAGTTGGCAAAGATGGCTAGCTCCCTAGCCCAATCCCTTGACTCGAAAGTCAAAAAGCAAGAATTAGTCACTCAGATTGAACATACCAAGACAATGGTAGCTGAAGTAAAATAAGAAGATTATTATATTAAAGTATTATAAACAAGAAGTTGGTTTCCCTAGCCCGATCCTCCCGACCGAGCACTAGAAAGTGGGAAACTAAGATGAGGGCTTTGCTCTTTGTCTTCTTGGATGGTATATTATATAAAAGCTCTTCTCTCAACCTCTCTTAAAATTCTTGTTAGCAAAATAATTTCATTACGTCTTCAGGGAAATTCATGAAAGATGTCGTGATAATCACTTAGGGAGCGTAGCTTTGGCTAGAAAATCTTTGTTGGTTGGTTTCCTTTGGCATACCATGAAGAAATATGCAGCTTTCATGGTAAGAAAAATGTCAAAGTTGCAAGCGACATGCTAACTTGTAGTAGAAGCGAACCAAACTCATGAAAATTGTAATGTCGCCTTGCCCTTTTGACCAATGGAGTTTGGATATTTTCAGACCATTCTCTTTGACAACGGACAAAAGGAATTCTTACTTGTGGCCATTTATTATTTCTCTAAGTGGATAGAAGTCGAGTCTTTAGCTCGGATTACTGAGAATGAGGTTTTATACTTCCTGTGGAAGAATATTCGGCATATCTCGAAGACTCATATCGGATAATGGAAGACACTTATGCGGTTCTAAGGTACAAGATTGGTGCAAGGAAATGAGAGCAAATTTCACCTTAGTGGTCTATCCACAAAGGATTGGACAAGTGGAGGTCACTGACCATTTCATTGTACAAGCATGAAGTTCAGGCTCAGCAAAAGGAAATTGGGTGGACGATCTGTAATGTACCATACTTTTAAACTATTTTAAAATTTCCGAAAAAATAAAAATTTCCTTAAATACAAAATAAACTTTCAAATTACGATCATCCATGAACTGTTCATCCAAATTTTTGCAATGAAAAGATCACCAATAAAGTTTGCTGAAGAAAATACATGTTTAAGCATCGTAAGCCATAACATGAAATCAGAGTATTTGAAACATTGCATAATTTCTTAAAAACATGGGCGGTCCTCGGGTTTAGGCTCCTGCTCAGTCCAAGCCGGCTCATTGGTCCCCACCTTTCGTCTCATCAAAGTAATCCTCATCTGCATCGATCAAGTCTAGTGAGTTTAAAGACTCAACATGTATAAACTGGTATTAACAAGTAATACGTAATAAAACCACATGCATCTTTAAAATACAGGGTATATACTTGAAACTTGAGCGTAATAGCATAAAAATACTTGAAACCTGAAC
Source organism: Primulina eburnea (assembly GCF_022965805.1). Lineage (NCBI taxonomy): Eukaryota > Viridiplantae > Streptophyta > Magnoliopsida > Lamiales > Gesneriaceae > Primulina > Primulina eburnea. The sequence goes on from NW_027331355.1 coordinate 414,858, forward strand.
GTAATAGCATAAACGTAGACGTGCCATCATCATAGAACTTTTCTTAAACATACTTGCTTCATATATACTTGAGCTTACATAACATCATTTTGCATAGACACATGTTTCAAAGCAAGTGACCCATACATGAAATGAGCATGATCAGTCTAAACCACAGTACTGGGCTGACAGGAAAAGTCCACTGTCACATACATGATATCCCCGTTCATTCTTTAATGGGTGGATTGGTCCCTAGTCATGCTTTACCGCTTTCCAATCCTGATCTAATTCTGTTCATGCTTTAACGGGGTGGATTGGTCTCTGATCATGCTTTACTGCTTTCCAATCCCATACATAATTTGGACACAAGACATTTAGCATACCTAAAAAATTTAAAAGTATTTTATTTGCACGTCGAACATATTCACTTGGCGTTGAAGGATTCGTTGGATTTCGCTTGGGGTCACTGCTGCACATACTAACATGAATTTCAACACTTAACTTTCATAACTTAGACGTAGGTACTCGTGCTCACCATCGAAGTAAATAAATAGCTTATGACATTCTAGATCACTCGAGACTTGACCTTGTTTAATCATCGTATTAAACCATGATATAGAACTCCAAAACAAATCCTATATTTTATATTCATAACCACAAAACAAATCCTATACTTTTTAATCGTATTTAAAAAATATATATATATATTTTAAAGGGGGGGTACACGGACCCCGTGTAGGGGTCTGGGTACATGCTGGAAACTTTCATTTTTGAAGGAAAAAGGATACAAATCCGTGTAGGGGTCCGGGAAGGAGTCCGGGTAGCCTCTGTATTTGTAAATTCACGAAAATTCACTAACTTATTGATTCATCCTTCCAATCCAAGCCTAAGGACCCTTAACCAACACCTCAAGACTCATCCTAGGATTTTATTACATTGATTCAAACCTGTACAAACACCCCAAACGTCCCCAAGAATCGACAAGCAACTTCAATACAACAATAACCCGTAATTCGACATCGTTTCGCTTCCTATGACTTCTATTACATCCCAAGCCAATTACGACCTAAACGAACCACCAAATAACACCTAAATACATACCATAACATACCTAAATGCAGTAGCACAGCCCGGCTGTAACGTACCGTATTTTCATACTTTTTGCGGAAAAATTAAAAATTTTCTTAAATGTAAACATCCATACAGTCGTCACTCAACATTCAAAAAAATAAATCTCAAAATCATCTGTCACCAATAAAATTTTGCTAAAAGAAACTGTCTCAAAATATTTCGCATCCAGATATTTAAAAATCAGAGTATTTTGAAACTTTGCATAAAACGTAAGCATTGCGGTCCTCTGGTCTAGCCTTCCACTCAGTCCAAGCATGCCCCTTGGTCGCCACCTCCTGTCTCCCCAACATAGTCACCTGCATCGATCAAGTCTACTGAGTCTAAAGACTCAACACGTATAAACTGGGATAACGAGTACTACGTAATAAAATCGCATGCAACTTTAAAAATAGGACATACATAACTTGAGGCTTGAACTTGCATAATAAACTTGGACATACGTACGTACATAACTAGACGTGCCATCAACATAAACTTTCATAAACATACTGCATACTTGAACATACGTAACTTCATCATTTTCGTAGAGGATGTTTCAAAGCAAGTGACCCATACATAATAAACGCCTGATCAGACAAACCACAGTACTGGGCTGACAGGGACGTTTCCACTGCCACATACATGAGATCCCCGTTCATAATTTAACGGGCTGGTTGGTCCCCGTTCATAATTTAACGCTTTCCAACCATGATCTAACCCGTTCATAATTTAACGGGGTGGAGAGGTCCTCGGCCACGTTCACCGACTTCCAAACCCATTCATAATTTGGTCACAAGACATTTAGCATACCCCAAAAACTTAAAATATTTTTTTGCACATCATACATACTTACTTGGCGTTGAGGGATTCGTTGGACTTCGATTGGGGCCGTTGCTGCACATACTAACATGAATTCACATACGTAACTTGCATAACTTAGACGTAGGTAATCATGCTTACTTCCGAGTTCGTTCAATTACCTAGGACATTCTAAAATTCCCATGGCTCGACCTTGTAAATCATTGAACTAGACCAAGAGATCGAACATCAAACATGTTATAATTTTATTCCCAAAATATGAAGGACACGGACCCCGTGCCTACATCCGTGTAGGGGTCCGTGTAGGCTCGGGTGAAAAGGTTCGAAAAGAAGGGTGGACACGGACCCCGTGTCAGGGTCCGTGTGGGGGTCCGTGTAGACTCTGGAAAAAGACACCAAGGAGAAACAAAGGCACGGACCCCGTGTCAGGGTCCGTGTACGGGTCCGTGTACCTACTGTGATCGCGAACTTACGGAAATTATGTACATGCTTCGCTCAACTTTCTAGACTCGGTTGCACGGACTAGGAATCGACACCCCGAGACCCATCCTAGCATACTATAACATCAAATCGCTTCCGTGCAACATCCCAAGCAACGATGTTCACCCTATGGTACATACGAGTCAAAAACATGGTAATTGACACCAAATCGATTCCTACGACTACTAAAGTGCTCGAGTACCTATCGACACTAAACGACGTATCAATTAACATCCCAATATCATACTAATCATACCTAGACGCAGCAACGATCACGCGTCGATCCCCAACGAAGCCTGCAACATAAAAACTTCAAGAACACAATTTTCGTAAAAGTCGCAGTTTGAGCAGTCCCATGAAAAACGTCATAACTCACTCAATTATCATCCAAAAATCTCGAATTTTATATAAAATCGAACGCATCAAAAATTCTACAATTTTCTAGTTGAAAGTTTTCTCAAAATCCCGACAGGAAAGTCGCAGTTTTAACCAGAACAGTAAAAACGTAAATTTCAGATCTAAAAAGGGTTTCAAAAGCGATTTAAACATGATTTTTCAAACTTCTACACCACATACACATGGTTTTACGCATAAATAACAACACACGCATAATATGACATGATCGATGCATCAAGAACAGAATATACGTGCCTTTTGATATTTAAAACTACCGTAACGACGATACCGAAGCGGAGATGGCGTGAGGATTGATCCGGGACGATCGTGGAACGATTTTCTTTGAAGAAAACTCGACGAAACTATGCTGGAAATTCAGAGGAAAGGGGTTCTAGTGTGTGTAAAAATATGTAAGTGTGTGTGGGTGTATAAAACGTGTGTGTGTGTTTTACTTAGGGATAAATTAGTGCTAAATTAACTAATTAAAATACTAATTAAAAGTTGACACACACTACTTTAATCAAACTCCTTATTTAAAATAATTACACACAAATTTTAAAAGTTCTAAACTCTTAAATTGTTAAATACATAAATAAAGTTTTAAAATGCTAAGCTAAATAAATTATTTAAAATGCCCACCTTAACTTAAAATAAAATACCACATTAAAATTTCCAACATCGTCACCGGTCTTTTCCTCGATCGCGCTTCGAATAATCGCCTAAAACACGAAACTCGAAAAACATTTTAACGTGCATCACTTAAACATAAATAATTTAAAATAATGCATTTAAATAAATCATGCAAGACTAAAACTCCTTTTTAAAATTAAATGAATGATTTAATAATTAAATCAACGCATGAGTTTTACGTGTACTGAATTTGGGCACTACAGTTCCTCCCCCACTTATAAAAATTTCGTCCTCGAAATTAAGTCTTACCGAACAACTCCGGGTAGCGAAGTCTCATATCTGCTTCTAATTCACAAGTGGCCTCTTCCACCGATTGATTTAGCCACTGGACTTTGACTAGCTTAGTCACTTTATTCCGGAGCCTACGCTCTTGCCTGTCTAGGATTTGGACTGGTTTTTCCTCGTAAGACAAGTCTGGAGTCAGCTGCAACGGCTCATAACTCAGAATGTACGAAGGATTAGCCAGATATTTCCTCAGCATAGAAACGTGGAACACATTGTGTACCCCGGGCAGATTCGGCGAGGGCTACACGATAAGCTAATATTCCAACTCTTTCCAAAATCTGGAATGGTCCAATAAACCTCGGACTCAGCTTGCCCCTCTTCTCAAATCTCATAACACCCTTCATAGGTGCTATCTTGACGAATACGTGATCACCGACGGCAAACTCGAGATCTCTCCTTCTCTTATCAGCATAGCTCTTCTGACGGCTTTGGGCAGTCTTCATTCTGTCACGAATCTTGACCACCACGTCTGCAGTCTGCTGAACTATCTCTGGACCAAGTTCTGCTCTCTCATCGACTTCATCCCAATGAACTGGTGATCTGCACTTCCTCCCGTACAACGCCTCATATGGAGCCATACCAATAGATGCTTGGAAGCTGTTGTTGTATGTGAACTCCACTAGAGGTAGTCTAGACTCCCAAGTTCCTTGAAAATCAATCATGCAGGCTCTCAGCAAATCCTCTAAAATCTGAATCACTCGCTGAGACTGTCCATCTATCTGCGGGTGAAAAGCTGTACTGAAAAGAAACTTTGTCCCCATAGCTGCATGCAAGCTCTTCCAGAAGGACGAGGTGAACCTTGGGTCTCTGTCGGACACAATTGAAACTGGGAATCCATATAAACGAACTATCTCCCTGAGATAAAGCTCCGCATACTGCGTCATGGAGAAAGTCGTCTTCACAGGTAGAAAATGCGTCGATTTAGTGAGTCGGTCCACTATAACCCAAATAGAATTCGATCCTCTGATTGATCTCGGCAACCCAACCACAAAATCCATGGTAATGTTCTCCCACTTCCACTCGGGAATGGTGAGTGGCTTAACCAATCCTGCTGGCCTCTGATGTTCAGCTTTTACTTGCTGACAAGTGAGACATTCTGATACGAATCTAAGGATGTCTCGCTTCATCCCTGGCCACCAATACAATAACTGTAGGTCTTTGTACATCTTGGTGCCTCCTGGGTGAATGGAATACGGTGATGCGCGTGCCTCTGTCAAAATATCCTGTCTGATCGAACCAACACTAGGCACCCATATTCTGCCTCTGTATCTCACAATGCCGTCTGAAACTGTGTACAACACACTGTCCTTGGCTTCATCTTTCAGTCTCCATTTCTGTAACTGCTCATCTGAAGACTGACATGCTCGGATACGGTCTAGCAAACCAGATTTGACTATCAGATTAGACAGTCTAGGAGCTCTGCCCTCTCGATAAATCTCTAGACCAAATCTCTGAACCTCCAACTGAAGCGGTCTATGAGCTGTCAACTGAGCGATAACTGCCACTTTTCTACTCAAGGCGTCTGTGACAACATTAGCCTTCCCCGGATGGTAGCTAATTTCGCAGTCGTAATTTTTCACAAGTTCCAACCACCGCCTTTGTCTCATATTCAGCTCTTTCTACGTGAAGAAAAATTTGAGACTCTTGTGGTCGGTGAAAATCTGACATTTCTCGCCTTATAGATAGTGTCTCCAAATTTTCAGTGCGAAGACAACGGCGGCTAACTCAAGGTCATGCGTCGGGTAGTTCTTCTCGTGTACTTTCAACTGCCTGGAGGCATAAGCTATGACCCGACCTTGCTGCATCAATACTGCGCCTAACCCGAGCTTAGATGAATCGGTATATAACACAAATTCTCCTTGCCCGGACGGCATGGCTAGCACTGGCGCTGAAATAAGAGCTTGCTTCAAGGTATCAAAGCTCTTCTGACATTCATCACTCCACACGAATTTAGCATTTTTCTTGGTTATTGAAGTGAGTGGCTGTGGGGACCCGGACGCTAATCATCTTTTTAATCATGATTGTGACTAATTAATCAAGTATAATAATCAGGGTCTAAATTTTTTTTTTAAAATGCGAAAGGTAATGGAATCAAACTCCTATACATATCAGTATAAAAGTATAAATCTGATAAAATATACAATCATACATACTCAGGTTCAACAACTACTATCAAGTGTTCAAACCCTAGCTCTAATCCAAGTCCGGTATCACTACTCTAATCTCGATCTGTCTTCACCTCTGTGACCCTGTACCTGTCCCACCTGTTGTCATGCACACATACAAACAAGACAACAGCCGGATAACTCCGGTGAGATATAAATATCCCAGTATAAACAATGTATTAAATGCAATCATATAAAACATATATAAAAGCATAAACAAACATCAAAACATGTATCTAATCTGACTACATGAATCGATGACTCGTGATCTAATCTTATCTTATCTCAAATCTAGGGATCCCAATCTAATTTAGACTTTGGTATGCTGTATCGAGTGTCTGAGATAGACGTCGATCTACATCTGAAGCTCGTCGATACACCGTAAGTCTAGAGTCTTATCGGTTCTGAGAAAGACTCGGCGGTTCTGCCCTAGCTAGGCTGTCTGCCCTAGACTCGGACTCTGACTCTGTTCTAAGTCAATACATTAACATATCAATCTGATAATTTGCAAATATCAATGCAATAAAATAAAGTATGTGATTTAGGGAAACTCAAGTCAAACCTAACTCGAGTTGTGCAATCCCGAATCAACATTTATTTATACCTTTCTTGCTGTCGATCTGATACAATCAAAGTCTTGATTCAAAGTCTGTCACTGTTCAATCTGGCAATGACAATATCAATATTCTGTATCAATATTCTAATCAAATCACAACATCTCTGTTTTATCAAATTCTGACAGTACAACAGTACAATTTTGCGATATTGGTAATACTATATCAGTCTATACCAATTCCAATAATTTACAATCAACCACTGTACAAATCTGATATCAGTTCTAGTCAATTTTATTCTGAAATTCATAACAATTCCACATTCAGTCTGTTTCTTAATATGAATTCGATTCTATGATGTCTACTATGTCAAGAACACCATATATGAATCGTATCTGATTCTGGACATAGCATAATTTCAAATCTTAACAAAACGTAACAAAACTTACGTCCTGTTGTAGCTGTCGTTGCTAGGAACACGGTGCCGTACTCGGATTTAAATTCTGGTAACCCAGTCAAACAAACTCACAATTCAAAGCTTGAAGGAACTTGAGAGAATTTGTAGGGGAAATTTCGATTCTTGCTACTGGTCTCGAAGGAATGAAGAATATACATTATATATATAAAAAATTGCATGTGTGACAAGTGTCCACACAAGTCATAATTGCACTTTAGCCCCTGAATTCTTCACTATTTGCAATTTGGTCCTCAAAACTCTTTTTAATTCCATTTCAATCCTAATTAATTACAAAAATCATGGAATTTAATTCATCATTCCAAAATTCGTAAATTAAATAATCTTGGATTAAAATGATATAATCTCGGGCCTTTCAATTCTCCCTCTCTGAGACATGATTTCGTCCTCGAAATCTCAAGCAATCATATCACAGGCAATCAAATCAGAAATAACATAAACTGAAATAGTAAACTCACATCAGTGGAATAACTCTGGAAATTCCTGTCTCATATCTGATTCAGTTTCCCAGGTTGCTTCTTCAGTGCCATGACGAGTCCATTGAACTTTCACAAGTGGAATGGTCTTCGTTCTGAGCTGTTTTTCTTTACGATCAATAATCTGAATCGGTTTTTCAACGTAGCTCAACGTCTCATCCAGTTCGGCCTCGTCTGGTTGAATAGCATGTGAAGCATCAGGAAGATATTTCCTTAATAACGATACATGAAAAACATCATGTATCCCAGATAATGAAGGCGGTAAAGCGAGTCGATAGGCACGATCTCCTATCTTCTCGAGAATCTCGTAAGGCCCAATGTATCGTGGAGACAGTTTCCCTTTCTTGCCAAATCTGACAACTCCTCTGAAAGGTGAAATCTTTAAGAAAACTCGATCTCCTGCCTCAAATACCAACGGTCTACGTCGAACATTGGCATATTTGGCCTGTCTGTCTTGTGCTGCCTTCATTTTCTTTCGAATTAGCTTCACTTTTTCTGTCATATCTCTGTCAGGTCCAATTTCAGGCACTTCAGATATATCATCCCAATAAAGAGGGGATCTGCACTTCTTTCCGTACAACGCTTCAAATGGTGCCATCTCAATACTCGTCTGATAGCTGTTGTTGTACGAAAACTCACAATGCGGCAATGCATCTTGCCAATTAGTGCTAAAATCTAGCACTACTGCTCTTAGCATATCCTCCAGTGTCTGGATAGTCCGCTCTGACTGTCCGTCGGTCTGTGGATGATATGCGGTACTCAGATGTAACTTCGTACCGAGAGCTTGCTGCAAACTCTGCCAGAAGTGCGAAGTAAATCGAGGATCACGATCTGATACAATCGACTTCGGCACTCCATGCAATCTGACCATTTCTCTGACATAGATCTATGCCATCTGGTCAAATCTGTACGTCATTTTGTATGGAATAAAACATGCGGATTTGGTCAATCTGTCAATCACGACCCCAATCTCATCACAACCTTTGGAGGAACGCGGCAACTGCGTCACAAAATCCATGGAAATGTGATCCCATTTCCATTCAGGAATGGACAAACTCTGTAATAAACCTCCTGGTTTCTGATCTGTTTGTAACAAACTCTGTAACAAACTCTATAATCTGTTTCAAATTCTAATCCAGACAAACAGCAGTCTTCTATCAAATTTGAAACACCAATCGTCGATAAGGATAAAGAACATACCTTTCGACTCAGTGCATCAGCTGCTGCATTAGACTTTCCTGGATAATATTTGATTTCACAATCAAAGTATTTAAGAAAATCAAGCCATCTTCGTTGCCTCATATTCAATTCAGATTGTGAAAACAGATATTTCAAACTCTTATGATCAGAATATATCTCAAACTTTTCACCATAAAGATAGTGTCGCCATATCTTTAATGCAAAGACAATGGCTGCCAATTCTAGATCATGAATTGGATAACGAGTCTCATGTGGTTTAAGTTGTCTTGAGGCATAAGCGATAACATGCCCTCGTTGCATCAGCACACATCCCAACCCTTTGTGAGAAGCGTCGCAATAAACCACAAAATCACCAGTACCGGATGGAATAGTCAACACGGTGCACTGGTCAACCATTTCTTCAACTCCAGAAAACTGGTCTCACATTCTTCAGACCAAACAAATGGAGCATTCTTCTGAGTCAGCTGAGTAATTGGTTTAGCTATACTCGAGAAATCTTTAATGAAACGACGTTAGTATCCTGCTAAATCCATGAAACTGCGAATTTCAGGTACTGATGTCGGTCTTGGCCAAGAAATCACGGCTTCCACTTTACTGGGATCAACTGATATACCATATCCAGATATAATATGGCCCAGAAATACTACCTGTCTTAGCCAAAATTCACATTTCGACAGTTTAGCATATAACTTCTCAGCCCTTAGAATTCGCAACACAGTTCTTAGATGCTCAGCATGCTCACTCATATTCTTTGAATAAATCAAAATATCATCGATGAAAATAATCACAAAATCATCGAGATATTTACGGTTCATTAATCCCATAAACACAGCTGGAGCATTCGTCAGACCAAACGGCATGACAATAAATTCATAATGGCCATACCTGGTTCTGAATGCTGTCTTTGAGATATCAGAATCTCTGACTCTCAGCTGATGATATCCCGATCTTAAATCAATTTTGGAATATACTAAAGAACCATGCAACTGATCGAATAAATCATCTATACGAGGCAAAGGATATTTATTCTTTACCGTTGCCTTGTTCAGTTGCCGATAGTCGATGCAGAGTCTCATCGAACCATCTTTCTTTCTTACGAATAGTACTGGAGCAAGGAGAAACACTCGGTCTGATGTACCCCTTGGCCAGTAAGTCTTCCAGCTGATCTTTTAATTCTTTCAATTAAACTGGTGCCATTCTGTATGGAGCTCTAGAAATCGGTACTGTACCTGGCATCAGTTCAATGCTAAAGTCTATCTCTCTAACTGGAGGTAATCCCGGGATCTCATCCGGGAAGACGTCAGCAAACTCACGTACCACTGGCAGATCTGCCAATGCTGGACTCGACTTCAGTAAATCTACTGAATATACAAGGAACCCTTCTGCTCCTTTCTGTAACAATCGAGTCATAGATAGTACGGATACTAAAGGAATTCTCGATCTAGAACCCTTACCGGAAAATTTCCACTCTTCAGCCATATCTGGTCTGAATCGCACTATCTTGTGGAAACAATCAACTGTCGCTCTGTACTTGGTCAGTATATCAATACCGATAATACAGTTAAAGTCAGACAATCCAAGTACGATGCAATCTAACTCAATCTCATGCCCGTCATACTGTAGCATACAATGTTTAACCGAATTCACGGATATCAAACCCGTCCCCAAAGGCGAAGAGACAAACACCACAGTAGCTAAAGACTCTACAGGCAATGCATGACCTAATCCAAATCGTTCAGAAATAAATGTGTGTGAAGCACCGGTATCAATTAATACGTAAGCAGGATAACCACATAAAGAACAGTTACCTGCCACAACGTCATCTGGTGCTTCCTGGGCCTGCTCTTCTGTCAAAGCGAAGACTCTGGCCTGCTGTCACGTCCCGAGTCCGAAGCATCGGTGACATCCGGCATTGTTTAACAATTAAATTGAAAACAATAAAGCCTCGTATCAAATCAAACCAGTCTTTTTCATAAATGAAATATTGTCTTACAATGACAAAGGAATAAAATACATCAGAGTTTCTAATAGCGGAAACGAAAGAAAAGTAAAATGTTGAATTCTGATCTTGATCTCTGATTCACCAACCCCAGAAAGCATCTTGTTCTTCCTCATTCAGTTTCTCCTCATTCTTATCTGAAATTTGTAAGGGGTGAGTGTTTTGGGAAACACTCAGCAAGTGGGGGTCGATCGATTCCAAAGATACATATAGAACTTAGTCCTTAAAACATTTCTTTATCAAACTTTCAAAGCTTATAATAGTTAACTTATCATATTGAAGCGAACAAATATAACAGATCAGATTTTACAGAGTGGTTCAAAAACAGATCAGATCAGATCATATACAGAACATAACAGATCGGAACAAACAAAACATATCGGAACAGACAGAACACTGTTACTCATCTCATTTTCATGGTCAAATTGTCCCCAATATGTTAGTCCTCTAAAGGGTGAGGCCAGAACATGGTTTTATACCCACCAATGGGGGCCAGACAGAACATGGTTTTATACCCACCAATGGGGGCCAGACAGAACATGGTTTTATACCCACCAATGGGGGCCAGACAGAATCACAATTCTCGTCCCATTTCAAATTCGAATCGTAACAGTGCAAACAGAATTCGGAAGTAACAGACAGAACTCTTCAGATTTTCAGATTTCAGAGTTTTCATACGGACACAGCGGAATCAACGAATTTCGAAGCATAGAAGAGAACACATAATCGATCGAAATTTTAAAATAGTACACAGTTATTTTCGAAAATGACATACTAGCATGCATGTCACGTTATTTCATATAAAAGTTAAAAATATAAATGAATTATATAACAAAAGCCCACTTACAGATTTGGAGGTAGATTCGAAAATGCAAACTTTGGCACGAATTTGTCCCTCGAAATTTCTGCAGCACTTCGATGTAAAACTTGAGCAGTTTATGTCTTCGATTCAGCAGCATTTCGACACGGAAAAACAACTATGAACTGCATGAAAATCTTTCCTCCTTTCTTCTTGCTTGCTCGGCCGAATGGTTTAGGGTGAGGGGGAAAGAGCCGAAATTTCTTGTAGGCTTGGTGGTGTGTTTTCTCTCAACCTAGATGCCATATTTTTAGGTGCCAAAAAGGCTTTCCACCTAGCCACCTTGGTCAACACTTGGGGTCCAAGAAAAGGTTTGAATGTGATCATTATGATGGCTCAAAATCTAATGCATTCCTTAATTGTCACTTTGGTTTTCTAAAGGGTCATTTCCTGCATCATCAATATGTCTTAGTCCTTTAGCTCCTCCCTTAGCTCCTTCATGGGTTTACTCAAAGGTTATTTCTTGCATAATTAATTTGTCCAAACCTTTAGCTCATTTAGCTCCTTCCTTGGTTAACTCAATGGTCATCTCTTGCACATTAAACTTGTCCAATCCTTTAGCTCTTCTCCTTGCTCCATTTTGGTTCTTTTAGGACAAGAAAGGATGAGCTTCTTCGAGCTGAAAGATCGAGCTCATGAGCTAGGGGTTTCCTCCTCGACAATCTTGGAGCTTTCTTGAGCTGAGGGTTTTAGCTTATGAGCTGAGGGTTTCTTTTCCAAGTGACGTACCCTCAATTCTCGTGGTTTTGCATCGCCTTGGCTTCTTTTTGAGCTACTTTCCGAGCTTTTTGAGGTGCTTTGCTTCGAAAAATCCGGGTTCTCACATCCCACCCTCCTTATTGGAAGTTTCGTCCTCGAAACTTGAGTTAGCTAAATCTTTAAAGAGTTGAGGGTGCCGAGTGCGCATACGTTCTTCAAATTCCCAAGTTGCTTCTTGTTCCATATGATTTGACCATTGTATCTTGACATATGAAATTGTTCGGTATCTCAGCACTTGGTATTTGGTATCCATTATTCGAATAAGGACTTCTTCATATTTCATTTCCTCGTTCACATTTCCTTTGATTAGTAGCGGTTCAACTTTAAGAATGCTACTTGGATATGAGACATACTTCCTTAGCTGTGAGATGTGGAAGACGTTGTCAATCCTTGACCTGTCTGGAGGTAAAGCCCGCGCGGATAAGCTAGGTTTACCATTTTTCTCAGTATTTCGAAGGGTTCGACATATCTTGGAGTTATCTTTCTAGATTTGCTGAATCGAACCACTCCTTTCATAGGGGAAACTTTATCGTAAGCTTTCACACCATTTTCAAACTCCAACGGTCTTCACTTTAAATCAGCCCAGCTCTTTTATCGATCATGAGCTGCCTTGCATTTTCCCTTGATAATAGCTACTATATCAACAATTCAAGTAGCTTTCTCTCTAATTTCAATGCTTCCATGATAATTATTGTTATAGGAAAATTCAATCAAAAGGGGGTGTTTATTTAATTTCTTCTGAAATCTATGGCACATGCCCTAAGAATTTCTTCAAGAGTCTGTATTTTTATTCTCAGTTTGGCCATCAGTTTGGGATTGACCAGCCGTGCAAAGAGTAATCTTGGTACTCATGGTTTCCTGAAAACATTTTCCAAAATCGGAAAGAACTTTGAGCTTATATTGGACAAAATGTTTGCTGTAACACTATGTAGTCCTTTTGGCTTAGCGCATCCGCTATCTTGTCAGCCTTAGGTCATAATATTTCCATAGTTTGATCCACCATCTTTGCCTCATGTTTGATTCCTTTTGTGTGAACAGTATTTGAGGCTTTGATGATCGATAAATTTCACACATTTTGCCACCAAAGAAATTGATTCTCTGGATCTTTGGCTCAGATATAATTGTGGCTAATTCACTATCATGTGTTGGATAGTTTTGCTCACATGATTTTAATTTCATTGTTGCATAGGCAATTACTTGCCCTCTTGAATGAGAACGCATCACAATTCTCTTTTGATGTATCATTGTGAAATTCTTGCCTTCTTCGGGAAGTGCTAATATTAGAGTAGAAACGAGTTTCTTTTTCAAGATCTAAAAACTCTTCTCACATTCTTCACTCTAAGTAAATTTAGAGTTCTTCTGAGTGAGCTTGGTGAGCGGAAGAAAATCCTTCAACACATTTTCTTAATAGCCAACTAATCTCAAAAACTTCAAATTTACTATTCCAGTATTCGATCGAGGTCAATCCCTTACTGTCTCCACCTTCTTGTGACCCACTGATATGCTCATTTCAGAGATTATATGACTCAGGAATGTGACTCTTTTTATTCAAAATTCAAATTTAGTACATAGTTATTCTTCTCTGAGCATCTGCAGAGCAGAACGAAGATCTTCCTTGCGGTCTTCCTTAATTGCTGAATATTCAAGAATATCATCAATAAATGCTTCCACAAACTTGTCGAGGAATTTCTGGAACACTCTGTTCATGAGTTCTATGAATGTTGTTGGAGCATTGGTCAAAAGGAATTATTATGTACTCATAGTGTCCATAGCTTTTTCTTTTTAAGGCTGTTTTAGGAATATTCTCTGCCTTGGCCTTCAATTGTGGTAGTCCGACCTTAGATAGAGCTTTGAAAAGATCTTAGCTCCTTTTAACTGATTGAAAAGGTCATTTATTCTTGAAAGATGACATTTATTCTTGATATTATTGAGTTCTTTGTAGATCGACACACTATCTTGTGCTTTCACCATTCTTCTGTACCAATAAAATGGAATCTCTCCAAGGAAAAGAACTTGGTCTGATTTGTTTTTGTCTAACAAATCTTGGAATCGAACTTTTAGCTCCTTGAGTTCAACTGAAGCCTTCCGCCAGGGTTCTTTAGAGTTTAGTGTAGCACGAGCTATCAAGTTACTTTCGAATTTTACTTCACAGTCTGAGATAATTCAAAATAACGCTTTCGGAACTTTCGTACCACAAGAATATTTTATACCTTGAGCTAAATTCCTTCTTTTGCTTCTCTCATTATTGCAAGCTAGACTTCTTAGCCATACTCCAAGGCTTTCTAGGTCTGAGAAGCATAAAGGAAGGATTTTTGTTCCTTATCTTTGCCCATGAAATACAATTTATTGTTGGATTGGAGTTTGGAATTCTTATCCTGACAATCTACCATTGCATGATTCTTGTCCAATCAATTCCCATAGTACACTGAATAAAATCGGCACTGAATATGCGTATTCATACTTATTTTTATTCTATCTTAAAATTATCACGATTAATATCTCAAAACTTAAAACCAATATAGAATCTTAGAACATAACTCCTTATCAGCCTATTGACTTAAGTCCCAATAACTTGGTTAAAATTTCTTTAAACCTTGTATGGAAGAAACTAATTCCTCAAACAATTCTTCTTTTACTAAATGTCTTTAATCAAAACTATGAGCCTAACATGCTTTAATACAAACAAGTTTTGTTGGATGTCTTTCTCCACAAATCTTTCCCCTATTTTTCTTTTTACTATAAGAATCAGAACTTATTATGCATGCTATACTTCCCTCGATGTCCACCAATATCTCATAACTCTCTTTATTTACCTAAGGTAATGACCATAATTTCTTAAGTTATTGTTTCTTATCTTCATTAAACATTCCAAAATCCTACATTTTTAAATTTATTGCTTAACATCCCAAATTATGTCCATACCCGCTAATTATTGACACAAAAATCAACTTCTACGTCCGAATATCGAACTTATATAATTCTTATCTCATATTTTCATAAATAATTTATTATCCACGAGTCAAACATTTCATCTTAAGTCGGAAGCTTATCTTCGATAAGTAAATTCCCAAATGTAAGTCAACTCATATCAGAGTATTTGTATTCCCAAAAATATAAGTCAAATTATCTCTGATATGTATGTTCCCAAAAATATAATTCAACTTATCTCTGTACATCCTGAAAGAAATGTTACACTTATTTCTTTTCATATCTTTTAACCATAATACTAGTCCAGCCTACCTTATCATCTCTTCATCATCACTGTTCTTTTTTTTTTCCACTACTTCCATAGGTGCTTCTTCTTCTTCTTCCATGTTTTTCATGACAAGGTGCATATAGTTATGTTGTTCTTGCATTCTATCCATATCACCATGAAGCTTGGAGATGTAACGTTCTTGCTTTCTAGCAAGGTCTTCGTGTCGATGACGACAGCGGTTGGCAATATCGTTCTCAGTTCCAATCCTTATTATCACTCTCGGCTAAGGGAAACTAGTCGTACCATTTACACAGGGTTAGGGTGAGCTGGCTCCTGCTCAATCAAGGTGATGGGTGAGACGTTGTATGTCAGTTTGCAGTAGGTTCTTAATCTTTACGAGTTCTTGTTCTTCAGGGTTGCAATCTCTCGTGTTTGGTTTTCAATGGTATGTTGACGCTTGCGAAGGACGGATTGAGCACGAGCACGAAGGCATCCGTTGACGTAAAATTTCAGAATCGAACAAAGGATAGAAAGGCACAAAGAGTTTGCAGAACGATTGAAGGAAATAGATTTCGAATTTCTCAAAGAATTTTGGAAAGAATGAGAGATTCTTTCAGAATGCACTAGGCTTTTGCCAAAATTTTACTTCATCAAATTTTGTCTGTCAAAATCCCAGCGGGATTATGAACCTGGTGGCTCTGATACCACTTAAATGTCACGCCCCGAGTCCGAAGCATCGGTGACATCCGGCATTGTTTAACAATTAAATTGAAAACAATAAAGCCTCGTATCAAATCAAACCAGTCTTTTTCACAAATGAAATATTGTCTTACAATGACAAAGGAATAAAATACATCAGAGTTTCTAATAGCGGAAACAAAAGTAAAATGTTGAATTCTGATCTTGATCTCTGATTCACCAACCCCAGAAAGCATCTTGTTCTTCCTCATTCAGTTGCTCCTCATTCTTATCTGAAATTTGTAAGGGGTGAGTGTTTTGGGAAACACTCAGCAAGTGGGGGTCGATCGATTCCAAAGATACATATAGAACTTAGTCCTTAAACATTTCTTTATCAAACTTTCAAAGCTTATAATAGTTAACTTATCATATTGAAGCGAACAATTATAACAGATCAGATTTTACAGAGTGGTTCAAAAACAGATCAGATCAGATCATATACAGAACATAACAGATCGGAACAAACAAAACATATCGGAACAGACAGAACACTGTTACTCATCTCATTTCCATGGTCAAATTGTCCCCAATATGTTAGTCCTCTAAGGGGTGAGGCCAGAACATGGTTTTATACCCACCAATGGGGGCCAGACAGAACATGGTTTTATACCCACCAATGGGGGCCAGACAGAATCACAATTCTCGTCCCATTTCAAATTCGAATCGTAACAGTGCAAACAGAATTCGGAAGTAACAGACAGAACTTTTCAGATTTTCAGATTTCAAAGTTTTCATACGGACACAGCGGAATCAACGAATTTCGAAGCATAGAAGAGAACACATAATCGATCGAAATTTTAAAATAGTACACAGTTATTTTCGAAAATGACATACTAGCATGCATGTCACGTTATTTCATATCAAAGTTAAAAATAGAAATGAATTATATAACAAAAGCCCACTTACAGATTTGGAGGTAGATTCGAAAATGCAAACTTTGGCACGAATTTGTCCCTCGAAATTTCTGCAGCACT
The DNA here is from genome assembly GCF_022965805.1 of Primulina eburnea. NCBI lineage: Eukaryota > Viridiplantae > Streptophyta > Magnoliopsida > Lamiales > Gesneriaceae > Primulina > Primulina eburnea. The sequence continues at coordinate 432,012 of NW_027331355.1, forward strand.
TCGATGTAAAACTTGAGCAGTTTATGTCTTCGATTCAGCAGCATTTCGACACGGAAAAACAACTATGAACTGCATGAAAATCTTTCCTCCTTTCTTCTTGCTTGCTCGGCCGAATGGTTTAGGGTGAGGGGGAAAGAGCCGAAATTTCTTGTAGGCTTGGTGGTGTGTTTTCTCTCAACCTAGATGCCATATTTTTAGGTGCCAAAAAGGCTTTCCACCTAGCCACCTTGGTCAACACTTGGGGTCCAAGAAAAGGTTTGAATGTGATCATTATGATGGGTCAAAATCTCATGCATTCCTTAATTGTCACTTTGGTTTTCTAAAGGGTCATTTCCTGCATCATTAATATGTCTTAGTCCTTTAGCTCCTCCCTTAGCTCCTTCATGGGTTTACTCAAAGGTTATTTCTTGCATAATTAATTTGTCCAAACCTTTAGCTCATTTAGCTCCTTCCTTGGTTAACTCAATGGTCATCTCTTGCACATTAAACTTGTCCAATCCTTTAGCTCTTCTCCTTGCTCCATTTTGGTTCTTTTAGGACAAGAAAGGATGAGCTTCTTCGAGCTGAAAGATCGAGCTCATGAGCTAGGGGTTTCCTCCCCGACAATCTTGGAGCTTTCTTGAGCTGAGGGTTTTAGCTTATGAGCTGAGGGTTTCTTTTCCAAGTGACGTACCCTCAATTCTCGTGGTTTTGCATCGCCTTGGCTTCTTTTTGAGCTACTTTCCGAGCTTTTTGAGGTGCTTTGCTTCAAAAAATTCGGGTTCTCACACCTGCTGTCTCGGAGGCTGACCAACTGTCTGGCTTCCTCCTGGCCTCTGCTGCGACTGAGCTGGCGCTGGCTGGAATGTATGAACAACAGCTGATCGTCTCTCAGTCTGTGCTGCTGATCCCGATGACTCGGCCCCCTGAGCTCTCTGCAAACCTTTCTCTGGACACACTTTAGCAAAGTGTCCCGGCTGTTTACAGAAATTGCAACTACCAGTCATTCCCTGGCATTGCTCAGTAGCACGTCTTCCTCCGTAAGTCTTGCAATAAACTCCAGTGTAACTCTGGCTCGGTCTGGAACCACCGGAGCTGGAAGAACTGCTGCCAGATTTCTTGAATTGCTTTCCCCTGGCTTTCAAAAATTCTTTCTTTCCTCCACTACTGCTGCCACCCTCAAATCTAGGAGGTGGTTGCTGTGGTCTCGGTGCTGGAGGCACAAATGAAGCCCCTTTCTGTCTCATCAGACCGGCTTCTGCTCCCTTAGCTCTGTTCAGGGCGTCAGTAAAATTATTCGGTCGCCCTGTGTTCACCAATGTGAAAATATCGGGGTTCAGGCCATTGATGAACTGGTCAGCAGTAGCTTCTTCGCTGTCAGCCATATGTGGAGCAAATTTCAGCAAGGAGGAGAACTTTGACACGTACTCTTCTATGTTCATCTGTCCTTGCTTTAGATTGGCAAACTCCGCCCCCTTATCCTTCCGGTACGACACTGGAAAGAATCGTTGATAAAATTCAGTTCTAAATATATTTCAGGTAATATTCGTACCTCTATGCTCCATGGCTCTCTTCCTCGTAATCCACCAGTCTTTGGCAACGTCGTGTAACTGGTGTCCAATTAATTTCACCCTCTTCTCATCTGTATACTCCAAGGATTCGAACAACATCTCTATATCATCAAGCCAACTCTCACACTCCACAGCGTTCTCTGTGCCTTTCAAGGTTGGCGGATGAAATGACTGAAATCGTTTCAGTAACGTTTCCATTGGAGTCGGTGTGACATCCATTGTAGGATTGGATGTACTTCCCTGTTCTGGTACTCGTCTCGGAGGCATATCTAATAATCAAATAGATTAGTAACAAGTACAACAATTCTGTTGCAATCCTCCTCTGATCATCTTACTGCTGATCTAGAATCAGTACTGATCCAATTTCAACAAAACATATTACTATATCAAATCAGATAAACAAGTAACATGTAATAAAGCAGTAAGACATGCTAGCATTCAAAAGCAGGAAAGAAAACCTCAGTCTACCCCGCTCACTAGCCTTTTCTATCTCAATCTAAAGGATCTATCACTCTGATACCACCTGTTGTGGGGACCCGGACGCTAATCATCTTTTTAATCATGATTGGGACTAATTAATCAAGTATAATAATCAGGGTCTAAATTTTTTTTTTTAAAATGCGAAAGGTAATGGAATCAAACTCCTATATATATCAGTATAAAAGTATAAATCTGATAAAATATACAATCATACATACTCAGGTTCAACAACTACTATCAAGTGTTCAAACCCTAGCTCTAATCCAAGTCCGGTATCACCACTCTAATCTCGATCTGTCTTCACCTCTGTGACCCTGTACCTGTCCCACCTGTTGTCATGCACACATACAAACAAGACAACAGCCGGATAACTCCGGTGAGATATAAATATCCCAGTATAAACAATGTATTAAATGCAATCATATAAAACATATATAAAAGCATAAACAAACATCAAAACATGTATCTAATCTGACTACATGAATCGATGACTCGTGATCTAATCTTATCTTATCTCAAATCTAGGGATCCCAATCTAATTTAGACTTTGGTATGCTATATCGAGTGTCTGAGATAGACGTCGATCTACATCTGAAGCTCGTCGATACACCATAAGTCTAGAGTCTTATCGGTTCTGAGAAAGACTCGGCGGTTCTGCCCTAGCTAGGCTGTCTGCCCTAGACTCGGACTCTGACTCTGTTCTAAGTCAATACATTAACATATCAATCTGATAATTTGCAAATATCAATGCAATAAAATAAAGTATGTGATTTAGGGAAACTCAAGTCAAACCTAACTCGAGTTGTGCAATCCCGAATCAACATTTATTTACACCTTCCTTGTTGTCGATCTGATACAATCAAAGTCTTGATTCAAAGTTTGTCACTGTTCAATCTGGCAATGACAATATCAATATTCTGTATCAATATTCTAATCAAATCACAACATCTCTGTTTTATCAAATTCTGACAGTACAACAGTACAATTTTGCGATACTGGTAATACTATATCAGTCTATACCAATTCCAATAATTTACAGTCAACCACTGTACAAATCTGATATCAGTTCTAGTCAGTTTTATTCTGAAATTCATAACAATTCCATATTCAGTCTGTTTCTTAATCTGACTTCGATTCTATGATGTCTACTATGTCAAGAACACCATATATGAATCGTATCTGATTCTGGACATAGCATAATTTCAAATCTTAACAAAACGTAGCAAAACTTACGTCCTGTTGTAGCTGTCGTTGCTAGGAACACGGTGCCGTACTCGGATTTAAATTCTGGTAACCCAGTCAAACAAACTCACAATTCAAAGCTTGAAGGAACTTGAGAGAATTTGTAGGGGAAATTTCGATTCTTGCTACTGGTCTCGAAGGAATGAAGAATATACATTATATATATAACAAATTGCATGTGTGACAAGTGTCCACACAAGTCATAATTGCACTTTAACCCCTGAATTCTTCACTATTTGCAATTTGGTCCTCAAAACTCTTTTTAATTCCATTTCAATCCTAATTAATTACAAAAATCATGGAATTTAATTCATCATTCCAAAATTCGTAAATTAAATAATCTTGGATTAAAATGATATAATCTCGGGCCTTTCAGTGGCACTGCTACGGACGAAAATCCCTTAATAAACTTACGGTAGTAACCAGCTGAACCCAAAACAACTGCGGATTTCCAATGCATTCTTCGGTTCAACCCAATCCTTAACTGCCGCTACCTTGGCTGGATCCACCTCAATGCCGCTACTAGAAACTATATGACCCAAAAATGCTACCTTCTCCAACCAAAATTCACACTTACTAAACTTTGCAAACAACTTGCGGCTCTGCAAGGTCTGTAAAACTGTCCTCAGGTGCTGGTTGTGCTCTTCATGGCTCTTCGAGTATACAAGAATATCGTCAATGAACACTATGACGAACTTGTCAAGGAACGACTGAAATATTCGGTTCATGAGGTCCATGAAAATAGCTGAAGCATTAGTCAACCCAAACTGCATCACCAAGAACTCGTAATGCCCATACCGGGTCCTGAAAGCTGTCTTGTGGACATCTGCATCCTTCACTTTAGCTGATGGTACCCTGATCGAAGATCTGTCTTAGAGAACACTGTAGCCCCCTGCAATTGATCAAACAAGTCTTCGATTCTAGGCAACGGGTACTTATTCTTGATCGTTACCTTGTTCAGCTCACGGTAATCGATGCACAGTCTCATGCTTCCGTCTTTCTTTTTCACAAAGAGCATTGGTGCGTCCCACGGTGAGCAACTCGGGCGGATAAACTCCTTGTCTAAGAGCTCCTGAATCTGCTGCTTAAGTTCTAACATCTCTGCTGGAGCTAATCTGTACGGTGCCTTAGAGATTGGCACTGTACCTGGCATGAGATCGATTGTAAACTCCACCTCTCTATCTGGTGGAAGGCCTGCGACGTCGTCTGGAAAGACGTCTGGGAAATCTCTGACTATTGGCACCCCTGATATAGAAGGAGTGGGCACGTCCGGTGCCGAGACGACACTAGCCAAGAAAGCCTGACACCCCTTAGAAATTAGTCTCCTCGCTTGCATGCAAGAGATCATGCGTGGGAAACACCTCCATCTGGCTGGCTCAAAAAGAAACTGCTCCATGCCCAAAGGTCTGACTAACACTGATCTCTTCTGAAAGTCGATAAGAACTCTGTTCTTAGTCAGCCAGTCCATTCCCAATATAATATCGAACTCTGGCATAAGCAAGATGATCAAGTCGGCATATACTAGGTGGCCGTGCAATTCTAGATCGATATCTCTGACCACGCTGGTAGCTAACAGCTCTTCCCCTGATGGGACTGTCACTGAAAAGTTCACGTCTAAGCCAATGGACTTGAGGTCCAAATGATTAGCAAACGTCTCCGACATGAAGGAGTGAGTGGCTCCTGAGTCTATCAGTGCAGTTGTGGATAATCTCTTAATAAAAATGTTTCCTGAGAGATGTTAGCACACAAACTAACTTATATCCCCAAAATTACTAACATAAACCTTAAGCACAATAGAACTCAATAACCCTAGGCACACAAAATATTACTAGCACGCTAATAATCCCAAGTAAAAATTCCACATGCAAGGCAAAATAATATTGAGCTTAGGTAGAAAAGTTTACCAGTCAGTAAGGTGGTGTCTGGGTCCGCCTCCTGTGCAGGCATGGCGAATACCCTGCCCTGGGTTGGCTGCTTCCACTGTGGGCACTCTTTCAGCACGTGATCTGTAGCCCCATATTTAAAACATTTCCCGGATCCCCATAGGCACTGTCCGGGATGCTGGCGATTGCACTTCTAGCACACTGGGAAGTTACCGGGCTTCTGAGGCGCCCCTTGCTGCTGAATTGGACCCTTGCCCTTTGGCGGTCCTGGATATGGCTTTTTCCCAGGCGGCCCCTGAAACGTCCTCTTAAACTGGGGTCGCTGCTGTTGTTGCTGCTGGTGTTGCGGTGGTGCCTGATAGGGCCTATTGCCCTGCCTGTCCATCTCGATATCTCTCAGATCTTGCTCTGCAGCCAATGCTCTAGATACTGCGACTGCGTAGCTAGTAGGGCCAGCTACTTGGACGTCACGGCGCAAGATCGGCCTCAAACCATTCAGGAAATGCCTCAACTTTGCCTGGCCATCATTCGCAATGAGGGGTATGAAGTGACACCCTCTCTCAAACTTCTTAACAAATTCTGCAACACTATTGTCACCCTGACGCAGTGCCATAAACTCACTGGTTAAGCGAGAGCGTACTTCCTCAGTGAAGTACTTGGAGTAAAAGACCTCCTTGAAACCATTCCAAGGCAGCACCTGCAAGTTGACTACAACTGATGCACTCTCCCACCATAATCTGGCGTCCCCTGTCAGAAGGAACGTGGCACATCTGACCCTATCTGCGTCGGTCAGTTCCATAAAGTCAAAGATTACCTCTATGGACTTAATCCATCCCTCTACTACCATCGGGTCAGTGGTATCCGAAAAATCCTTAGGACTCATCCTCCTAAACCTTTCATATACTGCCTATGGTTGGGGCCTCGCCACTGCAACTACCGCTGCAGCCTGGTTCCCCGCAAACTGTGCGAAGAACTGCGTCATACCAGCAAGAATCTGCGCCTGCATATCAGGAGGTGGTGGTGGTGGAGGATTGGCCCTCTCCTCAACTCGAGGCTCTCTGTCCTCCTCCCTTGTTTCACGGTCGATCACACGTCTAGGAGGCATACTGTTCCAATAAATTACCCAGCACGTAAACCCAATATGCCTGAACATATATCAATATTTTATGATGCACGTAGATCAAACTTAAAACGTGCATATACTGAAATCATAACTTGATGCTTACTACATAAGATAATGCAAAACTGTAAACTTACAGACTTGAGGTGTGACTTCGTGAGCTTCTTGCGACTGGAAGAATTTGAAACTTTGAATAAAACGTAAGCATTGCGGTCCTCGGGTCTAGCTTTCCACTCAGTCCAAGCCTGTCCCTTGGTCGCCACCTTCTGTCTCCCCAACATAGTCACCTGCATCGATCAAGTCTAGTGAGTCTAAAGACTCAACACGTATAAACTCGGATAACGAGTACTACGTAATAAAATCGCATGCAACTTTAAAAATAGGACATACATAACATGAGGCTTGAACTTGAATAATAAACTTGGACATACGTACGTACATAACTAGACGTGTCATCAACATAAACTTTCATAAACATACTGCATACTTGAACATACGTAACTTCATCATTTTCGTAGAGGATGTTTCAAAGCAAGTGACCCATACATAATAAACGGCTGATCAGACAAACCACAGTACTGGGCTGACATGGACGTTTCCACTGCCACATACATGAGATCCCCATTCATAATTTAACGGGCTGGTTGGTCCCCGTTCATAATTTAACGCTTTCCAACCATGATCTAACCCGTTCATAATTTAACGGGGTGGAGAGGTCCTCGGCCACGTTCACCGACTTCCAAACCCATTCCTAATTTGGTCACAAGACATTTAGCATACCTCAAAAACTTAAAATATTTTTTTGCACATCATACATACTTACTTGGCGTGGAGAGATTCGTTGGACTTCGATTGGGGCCGTTGCTGCACATACTAACATGAATTCACATACGTAACTTGCATAACTTAGACGTAGGTAATCATGCTTACTTACGAGTTCGTTCAATTACCTAGGACGTTCTAAAATTCCCATGGCTCGACCTTGTAAATCATTGAACTAGACCAAGAGATCGAACCTCAAACATGTTATAATTTTATTCCCAAAATATGAAGGACACGGACCCCGTGCCTACATCCGTGTAGGGGTCCGTGTAGGCTCGGGTGAAAAGGTTCGGAAAGAAGGGTGGACACGTACCCCGTGTCAGGGTCCGTGTGGGGGTCCGTGTAGACTCTGGAAAAAGACACCAAGGAGAAACAAAGGCACGGACCCCGTGTCAGGGTCCGTGTACGGGTCCGTGTACCTACTGTGATCGCGAACTTACGGAAATTATGTACATGCTTCGCTCAACTTTCTAGACTCGGTTGCACGGACTAGGAATCGACACCCCGAGACCCATCCTAGCATACTATAACATCAAATCGCTTCCGTGCAACATCCCAAGCAACGATGTTCACCCTATGGTACATACGAGTCAAAAACGTGGTAATTGACACCAACTCGATTCCTACAACTACTAAAGTGCTCGAGTACCTATCGACACTAAACGATGTATCAATTAACATCCCAACATCATATTAATCATACCTAGACGCAGCAACGATCACCCGTCGATCCCCAACGAAGCCTGCAACATAAAAACTTCAAGAACACAATTTTCGTAAAAGTCGCAGTTTGAGCAGTCCCACGAAAAACGTCATAACTCACTCAAGTTTCATCCAAAAATCTTGAATTTTATATCAAATCGAAGGCATCGAAAAGTTCTACAATTTTCTAGATGAAAGTTTTCTCAAAATCCCTACAGGAAGTCGCAGTTTTAACCAGAACAAAAAAAACGTAAATTTCAGATCTAAAAAGGGTTTCAAAAGCGATTTAAACATGATTGCTCAAACTTCTACACCACATACACATGGTTTTACGCATAAATAACAACGCACGCATAATATGACATGATCGATGCATCAAGAACAGAATATACGTGCCTTTTGATATTTAAAAATACCGTAACGACGATACCGAAGCGGAGATGGCGTGAGGATTGATCCGGGACGATCGTGGAACGATTTTCTTTGAAGAAAACTCGACGAAAATATGCTGGAAATTCAGAGGGAGGGGGCGGCTGCTGACCTACTCAAGAACCCTAGGTTTTCACTTTTAAAAATAATAAAAATCTGAATGAATAGGTGTGTGTGTGTGTGTTAAGGGTTTTTAGTGTGTGTAAAAACGTGTAAGTGTGTGTGGGTGTATAAAACGTGTGTGTGTGTGTGTGTTTTACTTAGGGATAAATTAGTGTTAAATTAACTAATTAAAACACTAATTAAAAGTTGACACACACTACTTTAATCAAACTCCTTATTTAGAATAATTACACACTAATTTTAAATGTTCTAAACTCTTAAATTGCTAAATACATAAATAAAGCTTTAAAATGCTAAGCTAAATAAATTATTTAAAATGCCCACCTTAACTTAAAATAAAATACCACATTAAAATTTCCAACATCGTCACCGGTCTTTTCCTCGATCCCGCTTCGAATAATCACCTAAAACACGAAACTCGAAAAACATTTTAACGTGCATCACTTAAACATAAATAATTTAAAATAATACATTTAAATAAATCATGCAAGACTAAAAGTCTTTTTTAAAATTAAATGAATGATTTAATAATTAAATCAACGCATGAGTTTTACGTGTACTGAATTTGGGTACTACACCGGCGATGCCTAACGAATCCTGCAACAAATAACTTCAAAAACATGTCAAGAACACATTTTCATAAAAGTCGTCCTTTGAGCAGTCACACGAAAACAACCATAACTCACTCGTTTCTTATCAAAATATTTTGAATTTACTGTCCAATCAAATTTATTGAAAATTTCTACGTTTTACATGTTGAAAGTTTTCTAGAAAATCGACCGAAAAGTCGCAGTATTTAAAATGACAGCAAACTTCGAGTTTTCAGATCTAAAATCGTTTCAAAACCGATTAAACAAATTTGTGCTCAAACGCTTTACAACATACATGAATTTTCACGCATAATAAACAACAACACGAATAATATGACAAGATCGATGTAAGAATGAAATAATATACATGCTTTTTGATATTTAAAATTACGGAACCGACGATACCGAAGCGGGAAAGATGCAAGGTTGATCCGGAACGACCGTAGCACGATTTTCTTGCAACAAACTCAATGTAAAGTTTCTGAAAAATGTCAAAGGAGAGGGGCGGCTGTTGGGAGACTCAAGGAACCCCAAGTTTTCTCTCAGAAAGAAAAGAAATGGAATGGGATGAAATGAAGTGTGTGTGTGTGCCGTATGTGGCATGTGAAAATGTGTAGGTGTGCGTGTGTTAGTAGGTAATTAGGGAAAATATTTTTGCTTAATAAAATAATTAACATGCTAATAAAAATTGATAATTAAATTGCCACTTAAAATGCTAGTTAAAATGCTAATAAAATGCTAACCCACTATTAACTTTAATAAGTATCCCCCAATAAAATTAAAATACACAATTTAAAATCTTTGGAAGTTTTAAAAATCTTAAAATCACTAAAGAATTAAAGTAGGCTGTAAAAATGCTAAAAACTTAATAAATCATTTAAAACGCCACATTCTTAACTTAAAATAAAATACCACATTGTAAAATTTCCAAAATCGTCGCCGGTCTCTTTTCCTCGATCCAGTATTGAATAATCCTCTGAAACATGAAACTCGATAAAATATTTTAACGTGCATCACATAAACATAATTAATTTAAAATAATGCACTTCAATAAATCATGCATCGCTAAAAAAATCCATTTAAACTTGAATAAATAATTTAACAATTAAAAAAATGCATGAGATTTACGTATACTGATTTTGAGATCTACAGTTCCTCCCTCACTTATATAAATTTCGTCCTCGAAATTAAATCTTACCAAACAGTTATGGGTAGCGGTGCCTCATATCTGCCTCGGTCTCCCAAGTGGCCTCCTCTACTGATTGATTTAGCCACCGGACTTTGACCAGTTTGGTTACTTTGTTCTGAAGCCTCCGCTCCTGTCTGTCTAGGATTTGGACAGGTCTTTCCTCATAAGACAGATCTGGAGCCAACTGCAACGGCTCAAAACTCAAATCGTGCGAAGGATTCGCTAGGTACTTCCTCAGCATCGAGACGTGGAACACATATGTACACCGACCAAATTCGGCGGTAGGGCTACACGATAAGCTAATGTCCCAACTCTGTAAAGAATCTCGAACGGTCCAATAAATCTCGGAGTAAGTTTGCCTCTCTTCTCAAATCTCATAACACCCTTCATGGGTGCTATCTTCACGAAAACGTGATCACCTATGGAAAACTCTAGATCTCTCATTCTCTTGTCAGTATAACTCTTTTGATGACTTTGGGCAGTTTTCATCCTGTTTCGGATCTTGACCACCACATCTGCAGTCTGCTGAACAATCTATGGACCAAGTTCCGATCTCTCACCGATTTCATCTCAATGAATCGGCGATCTGCACTTCCTCTCATACAGTGCCTCGTAAGGAGCCATACCTATGGATGATTGTAAGCTGTTGTTGTAGGTAAACTCCACTAGAGATAGCTTAGATTCCCAATTCCCATCGAAATTGATCACACAAGCTCTCAACAAATCCTCCCAAATCTGGATCACACGCTCAAACTGGCCATCTGTCTGAGGGTGAAATGCGTTACTGAATAGCAACTTCGTCCTCATGGCAATATGTATACTCTTCCAAAAAGACGAAGTAAACCTCGGGTCCCTGTCGGACCCAAAAGAAACTGGGATCCCGTGCAACCGGACTATCTCCCTAATATAGAGCTCTGCATACTGAGTCATGGAGAAGTCGACTTCACCGGTAATAAATGTGCCGACTTAGTAAGTCGATCCACTGTAACCCAAATGGCATTGGATCCTCTGACTGACCTCGGCAAACCAACAACGAAATCTATGGTGATATTCTCCCACTTCTACTCGGGGATAGGGAGTGGCTTAAGCATCCCTACTGGCCTCTGATGCTCTGCCTTCATCTGCTGACAAATAAGACATTCAAACACAAATCGACGGATGTCTATACCTGGACTGTAACGCCCCAGATTCGACGACTGTCCTCACTGTACCAAGACGGATCTTTCCAACGTGCTTATGTCCTCACTCACACGCACCCTAAAAAACTCCCAAGGGGTCACCCATCCCAAAACTTCCCCAAGTCAAGCACACTTAACTTTGGAGTTCTTACGTGATGCGCTACCGAAAAGAAGATGCACCTTCTTGATATGAGTAATACATATCAAATCTTTTTTTTAAGCCCTCTTCAACTGTGCAGTCCATTACATTTAACAGTCTCAGAATCCCTCTCCTTCCGGTGTAAGATCGGTTCATACATGTTGTAATGACCCGAATCCTTGTTTTGAATGAAGTATTAATTACGAGATAATTAATGAGTTGTTAATTAAGTATTATTAAGGAATTGATAATTCGGGATTAAGCTATTGGTATCCATTTAATTTTAAACGGATAACCCGACCTACTTCGGATTACATTATCTCGAGAAATCCAACTATACCAATGAGATTCTGACACGTAGCAGATAAGATTGGTTCGGATTTTCTGAAACAGTCCGGATGCAGCCTATAAATGGAAGCCGATTCTTTTGTTTCCTTCACCGCATTCTTCAAAGAGAGTTCAAGTTGTACCTTAAGTTTTCTAGCCAGTTTCTAGGGCACTTTGGTGTCGGGAAGTTTCGAAGCTAGTATCGACTCGAGGAGTGGTCGGTGAACTGAGATCAAGACATCATCAGCGGGCTAACGACAGACGCAGGTATAATCCTAAATCCTTAGATAGTGATTTAAGGATCATTAGGGAGATCTTTGTAGCATGTTTGATCTGGTTTGTTAGTGATTTCATTATTTTGGTATTGTCTAGGTTCAGAGCTTTCGGTCAGATTGTTTTAGTGAGGTACGTGATGTACTGACTGAGATATCCAAGCGTAGTATACACACTTATATGCTGCATATTTATCTGTTGCATGATACATGTTTTTTTACTGCTTTGGCATTTTATGCATGACATATCATGTTGAGCCTGATATCTTTTGAGATATACCTCGTTTGTTGGGGCCGCTCAGCCCTATTCTGTATTGTGGACGATGGGGCATCGAGAGCTACAGTGTCCGACGGGACCCGCGGGCTCTGATGACCTGGAAATTGCAGGTCCACGTCTTGATGATGAGTGTGGGAGCCAAAACTTTCCTAGGGAAGATCAGAGACTACACACTCAGGCGCGTTTAGACCGAGCATGAGATTCTTGACTTGATCCTTGATATCCGAGCATATTTCATTTCGCATGCATCATATCAGTTTGTATACTCGTACATTCTCGTATTGGGCGATTGTCGGTCACGTCCTTGTTTTAATCTTGGGCACCCCATTCCACGGGGCAGGTCTTAGGTTGGACGGTTTCGGACGACCAAGGCAGTGGCTAGAGCAGTTGGGTTTTCGGTGGTGATCGAGTGGAGGTTTTTTGTGGTTTATCGTTTTCTCGTTCAGGGTTATGTTTTGTATTTGTTATGGTTGTATTAATGTTTAAGACTGATGTTATTGTTTTGTTTTCAATTGGGTTGTAAGATGATTAAGTATTTGGTTTCCGCTGTTTAACTGTTGGTATTAAGTTTAATGTTGCATGTTTATTAGTCTGTTTAGTAGTGGCTCGGGTAAGGGCGCTACATTTGGTGGTATCAGAACATGCAAAGATTTTTGGGACATTAGTAATTCTGTTTTGAGGATTTAGAAGTTGATTTTAGTTTCCTTTCAGATGTCAGGGTTTGGATGCAGTCACGGTAGTGTGGGACATGGCCGTTATGGCGACGATGAGGCTGGCTGAGAACATCGTCGTAGAGATCGTGACGGAAGGCGCCACCGAGATCATGATTAAAGGAGATGTAGGAATCGTGTCAACATTATGGATTTCATGAAGATTGGACCTCCACCACTGACCGGAGATGAGAATGCTAATGTTGCTGAAGCTTGGGTCGATATCATGGAGCAGTGTTTTCGAGTGTTGCACTATGACGAGGATGAGAAGATTGAGGTAGCCGATTTCTTGATCCAAGGAAAAAACTCGGAAATTGTGGAAACCTGTTTCTGCCATTGTAGTTCAGCAGCATGGGCGGATTCGTTGGGAACATTTCTGTCAGGCCTTCATCAATCATCACTTTCCGCCAGCTCTTCGCCAGACAAAGGAGTTGGAACTGTTGACCATTAAGCAAGGAGATTCGAACATTGAGGATTATGAGAAGCGTTTTACGGATCTGTTGTCGTACGCTCCTCACATCAGTGAGAATTCTGCAGCAAAATATTCTCACTTTTTGAATGGTTTGAACCAGGAGATTTTTTATCGGGTTTCTGTCTGTGATGATCCTACTTCGTACGAAGGATTAGTGAATCATTGTCGTCAAGCCGAGATCATTATTGCTAGGAGGAAGGCTATGCAAGCTACCAAAAGTTCTAGTTCGTTGGGATCAAGGGGTCAGTCTTTCAAGAAGTCTGCATCTTCTTCTTCTTCTGGTTCTGTAGGAGTACACAGCTTTGGTAGGAAAAAGATGTAATGTGGACACTGCGGAGGTAATCACCCGACGGAGAATTGTCGAAGAGCAACAGGTGCATGTTTCAATTGTGGTGGTTTTGGTCACATGAAGAGGGATTGCCCTAATTTGGAAAATCAGAGTGGAGGCGGAGGTTCAATGACATGGTCTTATAGTGGAAAACAGTCTGAGGCCACTGTGCAACAGAAAGGTTTTCCTGCTCAAGGTTCTTGTCGTGGAGGAATATCGCAAGGATCTCAGCAACGCCCACGAGTTCAGGGGCAAGTGTTTGCCTTGAACCAAGAACAAGCTGAGGAGCATAACGAGAGAGTCATTGCAGGTAATTTTCTTTTATGTGGTATTCCTGCATATGTATTGATTGACACTGGGGCATCGCATTCATTCATAGCATCAACGTTTGTTAAGAAGCATAAACTACCCTACGTGTCATTAGATGTTCTGTTGTCTTTGTCTACACCGATGGGACAAGAGGTTTTAGCTAAGCGACTTGTAGTAAACTATTTGTTAGAGTTTGAGGGAAAATACTTGTCTGCCAATTTGATGATATTGGCTATGGAAGATTTCGATTGTATTATGGGAATCGACCTATTGACTAAGTATAGAGCGACGGTGGATTGTTATCAACGTCTCGTTCAGTTTCGTCCAGAAGGAGACGAGAATTGGTTCTTCTTCGGTGAGGGGGCTCGACCTCCAATGCAGTAGTGTCTGCTGTAAAAGAACAACATGCTTTAACAAAAGGAGGAGAAGGATACCTCATTTATGCTGTTGACGTATCAATGGATGTAATCGACGTGAAGAACATTCCAGTTGTCGATGAATTTCCAGATGTTTTCCCCGATGAAATTCCAAGATTACCTCCAGAGAGGGAAGTGGAAGCGGAGATAGAGTTGGTACCAGGAACCACACCTATCTCCAGATCGCCTTATAGATTGGCACCAACAGAGATGAAAGAGTTGAAATAACAGTTACAAGATCTTCTTGATAAAGGGTACATTAGACCCAGTGTGTCTCCTTGGGGAGCACCAGTGTTGTTCGTTAAAAAGAAGGATGGCTCTATGCGGCTTTGCATAGATTATCGACAGTTGAACCGAGTAACAGTCAAGAATAAATATCTGTTACCACGGATTGATGATTTGTTTGATCAACTGCAAGGGACTTCAGTGCACTCAAAGATCGATTTACGGTCTGGATATCATCAACTTCGAGTTCATCAACGTGATATCCATAAGACTGCATTTCGAACAAGGTATGGGCATTACGGGTTTCTAGTGATGCCGTTTGGTTTGACGAATGCTCCAGCAGTATTTATGGATTTGATGAACCGAGTATTCCAGGAGTATCTTGACAAGTTTGTCATTGTCTTTATTGATGACATACTGGTATACTCTCGTAGTCTTGAAGAGCATGCACAACACTTAAGGATTGTGTAGCTAACCTTAAGGAATCACCAACTGTATGCTAAGTTGAACAAGTGCGAGTTTTGGATCGACAGAGTTGTCTTCTTGGGACATGTTATATCAAAAGATGGGATATCAGTGGATCCTAGCAAGATCGAAGCAGTGTTGAGTTGGGCACGACCGGAATCAGCTCAAGAGATAAGAAGTTTTTTAGGTTTGGCAGGTTATTACCGGAGATTCATCTCGGGATTTTCTCAGATTGCCAAACCATTGACTCAACTGATCTGTAAGAATGTGCAGTTCGAATGGACACATGATTGTGAAAAGAGTTTCAATGAACCGCGTCAACGTTTGACAACTGCACCAGTTTTAGCTCTGCCATCTGGATCAGGAGGGTACATTGTGTACAATGATGCATCACTTCAAGGACTTGGGTGCGTTTTAACCCAGAATGGTCATGTGATTGCATATGAATCCAGACAATTGAAGAAGCATAAAGAGAATTATCCAGTTCATGATCTGGAATTGGCAGCGATTGTGTTTGCTTTGAATATTTGGTGACATTATCTCTACGGAGAGAGATTTGAGATCTTTACAGATCACAAGAGTTTGAAGTATATCTTCACTCAAGAAGACTTGAATATGCGCCAAAGATGATGGATGGATTTGTTAAAGGATTATGATTGCGAAATCAAGTATCATCCAAGATCAGCGAATCTTACAGCTGATGCTCTTAGTCGCAAGGTGAGATTATCTGCACTTCAGACAAGTTTCATATCAAGTGTAATCCAAGATTGTTGTTCTCTGGGATTTCACTTCCGTCATAAGAAAGGAATGGAACACATTCGAGTAACGAGCATTTTATCTGAACCGATGTTGTATGCCAAAATCAGAGAAACTCAGTTTTCTGATCCGAAGGTGGAAAAGTTAACAAGATTAGCTAACGGAGACAACACATATGGCTTTGCATTCCAAACAGATGGAACCATGTGTCTGTCAAGAAGAATCGTAGTTCCAGCAGATTCTAAATTGAGAGACGAGATTTTATCTCAAGCTCATAGGAGTAAGTTGAGTATCCACCTTGGAAGCATGAAAATGTATAAGGATTTGAAGATCAGGTTTTGGTGGAAAGGTATGAAGATAAGTGTTTACCAGTTTGTAGCCAAGTGTTTGGTTTGTTAGCAAGTGAAAGCTGAACATCGACGACCAGGAGGATTACTTCAGAATCTTCCTATCCCTGAGTGGAAGTGGAAGCATGTAACGATGGATTTTGTCACCCACTTGCCGCTGTCTTCTAAGAATTGTGATGCAATTTGGGTTGTTGTGGACCGACTGACTAAGTCAGCACATTTCATTCCGTATAGTCGGGAATATAGTTTTGATCGCATGGCAATACTATACATCCAAGAGATTCTTAAATATCATGGTGTGCCAACAAGTATAGTCAGTGACAGAGATCCACGCTTTACCTCAAGGTTCTGGGGAAGTTTTCAAAAAGCGTTGGGAACGACATTGAGTCTGAGTAATGCCTACCATCCAGAGACCGATGGTCAGTCTGAGAGGACTATTTAGTCACTCGAGGACATGTTGCGTGCTTGTGCTTTGGATTTTGGACCAGCATGGCATGATCATCTGCCGCTTATGGAGTTTGCATATAACAATAGCTACCACAGCAGCATTGGTATGGCTCCGTTCGAAGCTTTGTATGGTAGACGTTGTCGTACTCCTTTGTTTTGGGACGAAGTAGGAGAACGACAAGTGCAAGGACCTGGATTAGTGCAACAAGCGATTGACGTAGTGGAATTGATTAAGAAGAGAATTAAAACTGCACAAGATCGTCAATTGAGTTACGCGAATACCAAGCGTAGACCTCTACAGTTTCAGTCAGGGGAAAAAGTTTTCCTTAAAGTTTCACCGTTCCGCAGGGTGATGAGATTTGGACCCAAGGGAAAATTAGCCCCAATATTCATCGGACCTTTTGATATCTTGGAATGTGTTGGAAATTTGGCGTATCGATTGGCTTTACAGCCATATTTGTCCAACATTCATAATGTCTTTCATGTTTCGTTGCTACGACGGTATGTAGCTGATGAATCGCACGTTCTTAGTCCGACAGATGTTCAACTTGAAGAAGACATGACTTATGTCGAGCAGCCACCTTTAATCCTGGGTAGGAAAGAGAAAAAGCTCATAAACAAGACCATTCCACTTGTTCTAGTGCAATGGCAATGCCGAGGTACTGCAGAAGCGACTTGGGAGTTAGAAAGTCGTATGCGCTCAGAGTATCCACATTTGTTTTGAATTGTATTTTATTCAGTTGTATTGTACTTCAGTTTTGATTTCGAGGACGAAATCTTTGTAAGGAGGGGAGGATGTAATGACGCGAATCTTTGTTTTGAATGAAGTATTAATTAAGAGATAATTAATGAGTTGTTAATTAAGTATTATTAAGGAATTGATAATTCGGGATTAAGCTGTTGGTATCCAGTTAATTTTAAATTGATAACACGACCTACTTCGGATTACATTATCTCGAGAAATCCAACAAGACCAATGAGATTCTGACACGTGGCAGATAAGATTGGTTCGGATTTTCTGAAATAGTCCGGATGCAGCCTATAAATGGAAGCCGATTCTTTTGTTTCCTTCACCGCATTCTTCAGAGAGAGTTCTAGTTGTACCTTACATTTTCTAGCCAGTTTCTAGGGCACTTTGGTGTCGGGAAGTTTCGGAGCTAGTATCGACTCGAGGAGGGGTCGGTGAACTGAGATCAAGACATCATCAGCGGGCTAACGACGGACGTAGGTATAATCCTAAATCCTTATATAGTGATTTAAGGATCATTAGGGAGATCTTTGTAGCATGTTTGATCTGGTTTGTTAGTGATTTCATTATGTTGGTATTGTCTAGAATCAGAGCTTTCGGTCAGATTATTTTAGTGAGGTACGTGATGTACTGACTGAGATATCCAAGCGTAGTATACACACTTATATGCTGCATATTTATCTGTTGCATGATACATGTTTTTTTACTGCTTTGGCATATTATGCATGACATATCATGTTTAGCCTGATATCTTTTGAGATATACCTCGTTTGTTGGGGCCGCCCAGCCCTATTCTGTATTGTGGACGATGGGGCATCGAGGGCTACAGTGTCCGACGGGACCCGCGGGCTCTGATGACCTGGACATTGCAGGTCCATGTCATGATGATGAGTCTGGGAGCCAAAACTTGCCTAGGGCAGATCAGAGACTACACACTCAGGCGCGTTTAGACTGAGCATGAGATTCTTGACTTGATCCTTGATATCCGAGCATATTTCATTTCGCATGCATCATATCAGTTTGTATACTCGTACATATTCGTATTGGGTGATTGTCGCTCACGTCCTTGTTTTCATCTTGGGCACCCCATTCCACGGGGCAGGTCTTAGGTTGGATGGTTCGGACGACCAGGGCATTGGCTAGAGCAGTTGGGTTTTCGGTGGTGATCCAGTGGAGGTTTTTTGTGGTTTATCGTTTTCTCGTTCAGGGTTATGTTTTGTATTTGTTATGGTTGTATTAATGTTTAAGACTGCTGTTATTGTTTTGTTTTCAATTAGGTTGTAAGATGATTAAGTATTTGGTTTCCGCTGTTTAACTGTTGGTATTAAATTTAATGTTGCATGTTTATTAGTCTGTTTAGTAGTGGCTCGGGTAAGGGTGCTACACATGTTCCCTCTGCCTAGAAGCCTGCCAAGAGCCGGTCATTGTCCGTGCAACTTCATGGCACCGGCGATCACCCCCCGCCCTCTTCGGCCCCGGGCCTTGCATAAGTTATTTGCATGTAAATAAATAGCTTATGACATTCTAGATCACCACCGAAGTAAATAACTTTACTTGAATAACATAGGTACTCGTGCTCACCATCGAAGTAAATAAATAGTTTGGGACATTCTAGTTCACTCGGGACTTGACCTCGTTTAAGAACCATGAACCAACACCTTCAGACTCATCCTAGGATGTTATTTCATTGATTCAAACCTGTACAAACACCCAAACGTCACCAAGCATCGACAAGCAACTTCAATACAACAATAGCCCGTAATTCGATATCGTTTCGCTTCCTACGACTTCTATTACATCCCAAGCCAATTACGACCCAAACGAACCACCAAATAACACCTAAATATATCCCATAACAAATCTAAATGCAGTTGCACAAGGCCGGCGATGCCCAACGAAGCCTGCAACAAATAACTTCAAGAACATGTCAAGTACACATTTTCATAAAAGTCGTTGTTTGAGCAGTCACACGAAAACAACCATAACTCACTCGTTTCTTATCCAAATATTTCGAATTTATTGTAAAATCGAAGGAATTGAAAAGTTATACGTTTTATACGTTGAAAGTTATTTCAGAAAATCGACAGAAAAGTCGCAGTATTTAAAATGACAGCAAATTTCTAGTTTTCAGATCTAAAATCGTTTCAAAACCGATCCAACAAATTTTTGCTCAAACGTTTTACAACATACATGAATTTCCACGCATAATAAACAACACGAATAATATGACAAGATCGATGCAAGAATGAAAGAATATACATGCCTTTTGATATTTAAAATTACCGAACCGACGATACCGAAGCGGAAAAGATGCGAGGTTGATTCGGAACGACCGTTGCACTATTTTCTTGCAACAAACTCAACGTTAAGTTTCTGAAAAATTTCAAAGGAGAGTGGCAGCTGCTGGGAGGCTCAAGGAACCCTAAGTTTTCTCTCAAAAAGAAAAGAAATGGAATGGGATGAAATGAAATGAAGTGTGTGTGTGTGCGCGCCGTATGTGGTGTGTGAAAATGTGTGGGTGTGCGTGTGTTAGTCGGTAATTAGGGAAAATATTTTTGCTTAATAAAATAATTAACATGCTAATTAAAATTGCCACTTAAAATGCTAGTTAAAATGCTAATAAAATGCTAACCCACTATTAACTTTACTAAGTATCCCCCAATAAAATTAAAATACACAATTGAAAATCTTTAAAAGTTTTTAAAATCTTAAAATCACTAAATAATTAAAGTAGGCTTTAAAAATCCTAAAAACTTAATAAATCATTTAAAATGCCTCATTCTTAACTTAAAATAAAATACCACATTTTAAAATTGCCAAAATCGTCGTCGTTCTCTTTTTCTCGATCATGTATCGAATAATCGCCTAAAACATGAAACTCCAGAAAATATTTTAACGTACCTCACATAAACATAATTAATTTAAAATAATACACTTGAATAAATCATGCATCGCTAAAAAAATCCATTTAAACTTGAATAAATAATTTAACAATTAAATAAATGCATGGGATTTATGTGTACTGATTTTGGGCTCTACACGATCTCCCAAGTGTTTTGTGGGCTTATCGACCATCAAATGAGTTGGAAAACAATAAATCCCTTTCAATATAACATACGGCTCATATGCCATTTTACCAACAGAAATCATCCAAGTCAGTGCTCAGATATTGAATTATGGCTCAAGTAATGACACTTTCCGAGCTATGGACTTTTATTTTGTGGAAGAAAAAGTGATCGAGCTACGGTCCGACTAGAAGCTTACCAAAAGAGAATGGTCCGATATAACAAGATTTTCCAACATCGATCCTTTGAGCTTAGAGATTTAGAGATGAAGAAAAATTAAGTGTCAAGTGGAAAGAGGAAAGTTGGATCCAAAATATGATGGCCCTTTCAAAATGGCTCAGGAAGCAAGCATAACAGCTTACTACTTAGTCGATGCGGACATGAAAGGACCAACCGTTCTAGGATTGCTTGCCACCTCAGAAAACATTATGCCTAAGGAAGTTTTCATGCAAATCAGTCAGTTTTTACCATTTGCTTCAAACTTTTATTAAATTGTTGCAAGTTTTCCTAATTTTTTTATATAATTCGGCTTAGACCAAATAAATTTCTATTATATGGATTCATATTATGGTTAAGAAATCTCTTTAATCGTACTATTGCAAAACTATAAGCCCGAAACTTGTTTGTCATCTCACAAGAATGCCACCATGCAGAAAACTTGTTAAGTCCGACCTCGCGCTCGACATCTAAAAGCCCAACTCATCTTGGAAAAAACATAAGTCCGACCACATGCTCGGCATATAAAAGCACAATACAACTTGGTAAAAACATAAGTCCGACTTTGCGCTCGACTTCTAAAAGCCAAACTTAGCTTTAAAAAGATATAAGTCTGACCTCTCGCTCGGCACCTAAAATCCAACAAAGTTTGGAAAATATATAAGTCCGACCTCACGCTTGGCATCTAAAAGCCCAACGCATCTTGGCAATTACATAAGTCGAACCTCGTGCTCGGCACCTAAAAGCTCAACATAGCTTGAAAAATACATAAATCCGACCTCGCACTCAACACCTAAAAGCCCAACAAAGCTTGCTAAATAAATAAGTCTGACCTCGTGTTCGCCAACTAAAAGCCAAACTCAGCTTGGAAAAATATAAATTTGACATCGCGTCTGACACCAAAAAGTCCAACACAGCTTGGTAAATACATATCCGACCTTGCGCTCAGTACCTAAAAGCCTAAAATAATTGTCAAATAGTCTGACCTCGCCCTCGGCACCTAAAAGTCCAACACAGCTTGGCAATTACATAAGTCCAAACTCGCGCTTATTACATAAAAGCCAAAAGAGTTTGGAAAATACATAAGCCCGACCTCCCGCTCGACACCTAAAAGTCCAACACAGCTTGACAATTACATAATTCCGACCTCACGCTTGGCACCTAAAAGCTCAAAATAACTTGGAAAATACATAAGTTTGTCCTTGAGCTCAGAACCTTAAAACCCAGTACAGCCTAACAAAAGCTCGGCCACATCGACAACATAAGTCTAAAACTCAGAACCGTTACAAAAATGCCACCATCTCGATATAATTGGCTAAGCCTAATATGCAGGAAAACTGCATGGTCCTATATGCTTGACTTAATTATCTAGATGAGTTAGGAAATCCAAAATAAGTCCAGGTAGAAGTCCTGCTTGGATTGATAATTATTACTCAGTGAATTTTCTTCAAATTTCATACTTTGCCTAGGTAGAGCCCCTGCTTGGATAGGTGATTAATAAATCAATTTTTTTTTTTACCAATTTCATGTTGTGTCGTGGAAAAAGCTCTGATCGCTTTATTAAATATTATTAGTGAAATTTCATCTTCGATATTAAACTGGGGCAGAAGCCCTTGCTCTGCTTCAGGATTGATAATTAAATTATGCTCGAGTAGAGAAGGGCATAAAAAATCATTTATTAAATCGGGGAGGTGTGACTATTACAACTATGGAAAACATTACATAATAAGAATAATAAATGGCATAATATGTACACCATCTAAGGTTCCTTCCACGACCGCCCCATCTATCTAGTCACATCACCCTCCTCGAGCATGGCCTTGAGTGCCTTGTCAATATCCAAGAAAAAGGTCAGGCGCTTGGATTATGAGTAGCCATTGGCTCGGAGTTGGTCCAAGCAACCTTAAATCCCTGCTCGAAGAACATAATAGCTTTGCCAGAGCAAAGAACCTCAAAATCCTTGGACTTAATAAGTTATTCTTTCTTACTCGTCCAAAAGGCCTCGGCCTCCTGCCGTTGGCCCAACTACTAGATTTCCGAGGCCAGGTTCGCTTTAGCTAGTCGAGCCTTCTTCTTCTCCTACTTGGCTAGCTCGGCTTCGACATTGTCTTTCTCCTCAGCCGCCTCAGCCTTCTCTCAAGCAGCTTTAAGCTCAGTATCAAAAGACGCCCATTCCTTGACATACCAACTCTTTATATCCTAGAGTTGTTGTATCAGCTACAAATGTTGGGCGCAAAAATTCTCCAAGTATTTAATTCAGGAATGGACTACTTCTTGGGTGTAGCTACTCTGATGGAGTGTTCGACCTCATAGATAGAACCCTTCAAGACAAAACAACATACATGAATGTGAGGTAGAGGTAAGGAAAATAAGAATTCAAACCATTTTGAAAGTTTCAATATACCTCGAGAAAGCTAAGGGTCATCCTCTTGTCCACCTCCCAATTAGTCACCCCTTGCACGGTCAGTGGATCCACCTTGGGAAGCAGATTCTACAACAAATTAAGGGCAACTCGACCTGAATCAACCTACAAAAGAGAAACCTCAGGAGCAAAGAGGGGCGTGAATTTCGGGCAGGAATGGTTGGTGAATTGTACACCAAATCGACCATCGTCCCTTTTTCATTATCACGATCCCCCAAGACCAATCCTTCAATCTCACATTATAGACACTCAGATTTGGAAGCTACACCTTTCAGCCTCGAAGGGCCCTGAGAAGAAGCCGTTTTTATCTTCCGGATCAGTTTCTTAACAAGAACGGGAACGGGAATGGGAACGGGCGACTACGTTTTGGAAGCCTCTGCCTCATTCTTCTTCTTCTTACGGAGCTTGAGCATCTCAGTCTTGAACATCTTGTTGTGTACATTGAAAAATGAAAATCCAATTTAGCCCTGTCAAATTAAAATAGGGGGAAATCCCCGATACTTTCTAATTCCTACTCGGAATTGGTCCATGAAACCTGAAATCCCTGCTCGAAGAACGTAAGATCTTTTCCCAGGCAGAAAACCTCAAACTCCTTGGACTTAATAAATTATTCATTCTTACAATTCCAAAAAGCCTCAGCCTCCTGCCGTTAGCCCAGCAACTGGCTTTCCAAGGCCAAGTTCTCTTTAGCTAGCCAGGCCTTCTCCTGCTCGGCCCATTTGGCTCTGACAATGGCCTTCTCCTCAATTGCCTAAGCCAGCTCCCGAGCGGCTTTAAGCTAAATCTCAAAAGAGGCTCTCTCCTTGGCATAATGACTCTCCATATCCCAGATCTGTTGCATCAGCTACGAGAGTCGGGCCCTGAAATCCTCCAAGTCCTTAGTTTGGGAATGTACTATTTCCTGAGTGATCCCCAGAGAAAATAGGGGTCACAAATCTCTAGCAGGGGAGGCCGGTGGAGTGTCTGCCAGATTTTTCCAGTGTGTCAGTCCCCCGAGACCAATCCCTCAGTCTTACCCTCTAGACCATCAGATTTGGAGACTAAAACTTTCTTCTTTGGAAGGCCCTGAGAAGAAGCCACTTTTATTTTCTGAGTCAGTTTCTCAACGAGTTCGAACGACGGCTGTTCGGAAGTCTCGCCCACATTCTTCTTCTTCTTGCGGAGTTTGAACATCTCATCTGAAGGATCATTTGTGCTAGTGCCTTCGAAGACATCTCTCACTCGACAATCTCCAATGAGCTTCAATAGCTCCTGTTCTAAGAATATTAACACCGATGAATTAAATCGAGTTTGGTTAAAACCAAGCGGAAGAAACTCGAAGTAATCCTTCGTGAAGAATACTGTTATATTAGAAAATATTTTAACTTATGTAAACTGACTAACTGAAGGAGACTTGATGTGAAACCACGTATGTAAGAAAAGCAAACACGATTAAATTAGAACCGCGCCCTCAATTCAAGAACGAACTAGGAATCGTTATTGTGTCCCGATCTTTTGAATCAAGTATGGTGTGATTTTCACCCCTAAACTAGGAGGTTTAGTAATAAATAATCACGATGGAAACAATCGAAACTAGAACGAACCTTCAAAAAACTCGTCTTTGACAATCCGCGTAAGAACGATCGACAAACGCCACAAAGTATGAACTTTGATAAGTTTGATTTTTAACAAAACAAAATCTTTAATTGTTTGAGAGAAAAACTCAAGAACAATGTATTCTAATCAATAAAATCTGAATTGTGTGTTAATTTTCGTCCAAATATTGTTTACATACCTAAGAGATAATAATATCTAGTTGTCAAAATAATTAAAACTCTAAAAGGAAAAAATATTCTCGCCAAAACGTAAAGGACACACGGACCCTGTGTAGAAGTCCGGAAGGGGGTCCGTGTAGACTGTGTCTTCGCGGAAATCATAGGACTCGGACCCCGTGTACAGGTCCGTGCTCGGGTCCGTGTAGACACTGGATTTCTTCATTCTCGGTGTAATGGACACGGACCCCGTATACAGGTCCGTGCTCGGGTCCGTGTAGCCTCGGTCCTTCAAAAATGTGCTTGAATAATATTCCTTTGGCTCCCGAGCTCTCTCACATGCATCACGAACCCTTCGGCACTTTGCTCCTTGCACGTAAGCCTCCTTGATTGCTCATAAGTCCATTTAATGTTTCTTTGAACCTCTTCAGACGTCCCCTCGTGATTGGTCCCTCTGGCAACTCTAAATGGTCCCATGCTTTCCTTGGGGCTTGATCAACTGTGTTCACATCATCCTCCCCTTCTTTAAAAATATTTGTCTTCAAATCTTGTTCATCACCTACATCAAACAACGACAAATCACTAACATTAAAAGTAGAAGTTACGTTATATCACCTGGTAGATCGAGTTTGTAGGCGTTTTCATTTATCCTTTCAAGGACTTTGAATGGTCCATCTCCCTTGGGTAGAAGTTTCGAGCGCCTCTTCTCTGGGAACCTTTCCTTCCGCAAGTGCAGCCACACCCAATCACCTTATCAAATATCAACTTCTTCTTCCTCTTGTTGGCTTGCTGGGCATATGGCTCATTTTTCTTCTCAATGTTGGCCTTGGTCTTTTCATGCAAACTCCTAACAAATTCAGCTTTCTTTTTGCCATCCATGTTTAATCTTTCACTCACAGGTAAAGACATCAAATCCAACGGAGTTAAAGGATTAAAACCATACACAATCTCAAATGACGAATAATTTGTAGTAGAATGCACACTGCGATTATAAGAAAACTCAAAAAAAGACAAACAATCTTCTCAATTCTTTAAGTTCTTCTTAAGTATAGCATGCAAAAGTGTTCCTAACGTTCTATTAACAACTTCAATTTGTCCATTTGTTTGAGGATGACAGGTAGTAGAGAACAACAGCTTTGTGCCAAGTTTAGCCCATAAACTTTTCCAGAAATAACTCAGAAACTTAACATCACGATCAGAAACAATAGTTCTAGGCATGCCATGTAACCTAACGACTTCTCTAAAGAACAGATCCGCAATGTTAGATGCATCATCAGTTTTGTGACAAGCAATAAAATGTGTCATCTTAGAAAATCTATCAACAACAACAAATATCGCATCTCTCCCCTTGTTAGTCCTAGGCAACCCCAAAACAAAGTCCATAGATATGTCAATCCAAGGTTCACTAGGGACAGGAAGTGGTGTATACAATCCATGTGGTTGCGTCCTAGACTTAGCTTGTCTACAAGTTATGCATTTATCACACACACGCTCAACATCACGTCTCATATGTGGCCAATAAAAATGTTCATGAAATGCACTTAAGGTTTTAGCCACACCAAAATGCCCCATCAAACCACCCCCATGTGCTTCCCTAACAAGTAATTCGCGAATGGATGATTTAGGGATGCACAACCTATCTTCTCTAAATAAGAAACCGTTATGCAAATAGAATTTTTCATGTGGGCCATGCATACAAGTTTCAAACACAATCTTAAAATCCTCATCTAGCACATACAACTCTTTCACATGCTCAAACCCCAAAATTTTAGATTCCAAAGTAGAGATCAGTACGTACCTTCGTGATAGTGCGTCGGCCACTACATTTTCCTTACCTTGTTTGTACTTGATTATGTAAGGGAATGTCTCTATGAATGCTACCCACTTGGCATGCCGCTTGTTCAGCTTTTGTTGCCCCTTAAGGTGCTTTAGAGACTCATGATCCGTAGGAATCACAAAATCCTTAGGCCTCAAGTAGTACTGCCACATCTCTAGAGTCCTCACGAGCGCGTAGAACTCCTTGTCATACGTGGGATAGTTCAGGGCGGCTCCATTGAGTTTCTCGCTAAAGTACGCCACCGGCCGTCCTCCTTGCATCAACACTCCGCCAATACCTACACCTGAAGCATCGCATTCAATTTAAAAAGTGTTAGAAAAATCAGGCAAAACAAGTAAAGGGACATTAATTAATTTTTGCTTGATAAAATTAAAAGACTTCTCTTGCTCCTCATCCCAATGGAATGTGACGTTCTTCTTTATAACCGCCGTCATAGGTGCCTCCAGCGTGATAAAATCGTTTACAAACCTCCTATAGAAGCTTGAGAGACCATGAAAACTTCGGTCTTGACCAACAGGAGTATGCGTTAGCCAATATCGAATAGCACTTACCTTGTATTCATCGGATTGTATTCCCTGCGAGCTTACCACAAAACCAAGAAAGACAAGTTTGCTTGTACAAAAATCACATTTCTTTAAGTTAACATATAAATTTTCAGCCCTTAGTGTGATTAGCACAAGTCTCAAGTGATTAACATGCTCATCCAAGTTTTTGCTATACACTAGGATATCATCAAAGTATACCACAACAATTTTCCCTATGTATGCACGCAAAAAATGGTTCATTAACCTCATAAAGGTGCTAGGAGCGTTAGTTAAGCCGAAAGGCCTGACCATCCACTCATATAACCTGTATTTGGTCTTAAAATCAGTTTTTCACTCATCACCTTTTCTCATTCTAATTTGGTGATAACCACTCTTCAAGTCAATTTTACTAAAAATGCATCTAACATATCATCTAGTCTAGGTATGGGATGCCTATACTTAATGGTTATGTTATTGATTGCCCTACAATCTACACACATACATCATGAGCAATCTTTCTAAAGAACTAGTAAAACAGGTACAACATAAGCTGACATCGACTCATGCAAAAAACTCCTATCTAACAACTCATTTACCTGCTGTTGAAGCTCTTTAGTCTCCTCTGGATTGCTCCTATAAGCTGGCAGATTTGGCAATGCACTCCCAGGCACGAAATCGATTTGGTGCTTGATTCCCCTCAATGGTGGTAAGCCTTGAGGTAACTCCTCCGGAAATACATCTTCAAATTCCTGCAAAAGTGAAACAACAATGCTCAAAAGGGACCCGGCTATATCACTTCTGTTGAGGAGGATCTCTTTATAAACAATCAACACAAGTGGTTCATGTGTGTGCATCAATTGCTTCAACTCACTCTTTTGGGCCATATATGCATGCTTGCCCCAATCCTCAACCATATATGCTTCAAGTTGCAACAATGTGGCTAGTAGTGATATGGTCAAAAAATTGGGTTTACCTACATTAAAGCATCCTCAACCATATAAGCTGTTGGTATCCACCGAATTTTAAATGGATAACCCGACCTACTTCGGATTACATTATCTCGAGAAATCCAACAACACCAATGAGATTCTGACACGTGGCAGATAAGATTGGTTCGGATTTTCTGAAATAGTCCGGATGCAGCCTATAAATGGAAGCCGATTCTTTTGTTTCCTTCACCGCATTCTTCAGAGAGAGTTCTAGTTGTACCTTTGGTTTTCTAGCCAGTTTCTAGGGTACTTTGGTGTCAGGAAGTTTCGGAGCTAGTGTCGACTCGAGGACGGTGAACTGAGATCAAGACATCATCAGCGGGCTGACGACGGACGCAGGTATAATCCTAATTCCTTAGATAGTAATTTAAGGATCATTAGGGAGAACTTGTAGCATGTTTGTTCTGGTTTGATAGTGATTTCATTATGTTGGTATTGTCTTGGTTCAGAGCTTACTGTCAGATTGTTTTAGTAAAGTACGTGATGTACTGACTGATATATCCAAGCATAGTATACACACTTATATGCTGCATATTTATCTGTTGCATGATACATGTTTTAATGCTTTGGCATATTATGCATGACATGTCATGTTGAGCCTGATATCTTTTGAGATATACCTCGTTCGTTGGGGCCGCTCAGCCTTATTCTGTATTGTGGACGATGGGGCATCGAGAGCTACAGTGTCCGACGGGACCCGCGGGCTCTGATGACCTGGAAATTGCAGGTCCACGTCTTGATGATGAGTGTGGGAGCCAAAACATGCCTAGGGAATATCAGAGACTACACACTCAGGCGCCTCTAGACTGAGCATGAGATTCTTGACTTGATACTTGATATTCGAGCATATTGCATTTCACATGCATCATATCAGTTTGTATACTCGCACATTCTCGTATTGGGCGATTGTCGCTCACGTCCTTGTTTTCATCTTGGCCACCCCATTCCACGGGGCAGGTCTTAGGTTGGACGGTTCGGACGACCAGGGCAGTGGCTAGAGCAGTTGGGTTTTCGGTGGTGATCCAGTGGAGGTTTTCTGTAGTTTATCGTTTTCTCATTTAGAATCATGTATTTGTTATAGTTGTATTAATGTTTAAGACTTCTGTTATTGTTTTGTTTTCATTTGAGTTGTAAGATGAGTATGTATTTGGTTTCCGCTGTTTAACTGTTGGTATTAAGTTTAATGTTGCATGTTTATTAGTCTGTTTAGTAGTGGCTCGGGTAAGGGCACTACATTTGGTGGTATCAGAGCATGCAAAGAACTTTGGGACATTAGTAATTCTGTTTTGAGGATTTAGAAGTTGATTTTAGTTTCCTTTCAGATGTCAGGGGATGGAAGCAGTCACGGCAGTGTGGGACATGGCCGTTATGGCGACGATGATGCTGGCCGAGAACATCGTCGTAGAGATCGTGACGGAAGGCGTCACCGAGATCATGATGAAAAGAGACGTAGGAATCGTGTCAACATTATGGATTTCATGAAGATTAGACCTCCACCGTTGACCGGAGATGAGAATGCTGATGTTGCTGAAGCTTGGGTTGATATCATGGAGCAGTGTTTTCGAGTGCTGCACTATGACGAGGATGAGAAGATGGAGGTAGCCGATTTCGTGATCCAAGGAAAAGCTCAGAAATGGTGGAAACCTGTTTCTGCCATTCTAGTTCAGCAGCATGGGCGGATTCGTTGGGAACATTTCCGTCAGGCTTTCATCAATCATCACTTTTCGCCAGTTCTTCGCCAGGCGAACGAGATGGAACTATAGACCATTAAGCAAGGAGATTCAAACATTGAGGATTATCAGAAGCGTTTTACGGATCTGTTGCCGTACGCTCCTGACATCAGTGAGAATTCTGCAGCAAAATATTATCACTTTTTGAATGGTTTGAACCAGGATATTTTTTATCGGGTTTCTGTCTGTGATGATAATACTTCGTACGAAGGATTAGTGAATCGTTTTCGTCAAGCCGAGATCAGTTTTGCTAGAAGGAAGGCTATGCAAGCTAGCAAAAGTTCTAGTTCGTTGAGACCTAGGGGTCAGTCTTTCAAGAAGTCTGTATCTTCTTCTTCTTCCGGTTCTGGAGGAGTACACAGCTTTGGCAGGAAAAAGATGCAATGTGGCCACTGCGGAGGCAATCACCCGACAGAGAATTGTCGAAGAGCAACAGGTTCATGTTTCAATTGTGGTGGTTTTGGTCACATGAAGAGGGATTGCCCTAATTTGGAGAATCAGAGTGGAGGCGGAGGTTCTATGACAGAGTCTTATAGTGGAAAACAGTCTGAGGCCACTGTACAACAGAAAGGTTTTCCTGCTCAAGGTTCTCGTCATGGAGGAATATCGCAAGGATCTCAGCAAGGCCCACGAGTTCAGGGGCAAGTGTTTCCCTTAAACCAAGAGCAAGCTGAGGAGCATAACGAGAGAGTCATTGCAGGTAATTTTCTTTTATGTGGTATTCTTGCATATGTATTGATTGAAACTGGGGCATCGCATCCATTCATAGCATCAATGTTTGTTAAGAAACATAAACTACCCTACGTGTCATTAGATGTTTTGTTGTCGGTGTCTACACCGATGGGACAAGAGGTTTTAGCTAAGCGACTTGTAGTAGACTGTTTGCTAGAGTTTGAGGGAAATTAATTGTCTGCCAATTTGATGATATTGGCTAAGGAAGATTTCGATTGTCTTATGGGAATCGAACTATTGACTAAGTATATAGCGACGGTAGATTGTTATCAACGTCTCGTTCAGTTTCGTCCAGAAGGAGACGAGAAATGGTTCTTCTTCGGTGAGGGAGCTCGACCTCCAATGCCAGTAGTGTCTGCTGTAAAGGCACAACGAGCTTTAACAAAAGGAGGAGAAGGATACCTCATTTATGCTGTTTACGTATCAAAGGATGTAATCGATGTGAAGAACATTCCAGTTGTCGATGAATTTCCTGATGTTTTCCCCGATGAAATTCCTGGATTACCTCCAGAGAGGGAAGTGGAAGCGGAGATAGAATTGGTACCAGGAACCGCACCTATCTCCAGAGCGCCTTATAGATTGGCACCAACAGAGATGGAAGAGTTGAAACAACAGTTACAAGATCTTCTTGTCAAAGGGTACATTAGACCCAGTGTGTCTCCCTGGGGAGCACCAGTGTTGTTCGTTAAAAAGAAGGATGGGTCTATGCGACTTTGCATAGATTATCGACAGTTGAACCGAGTAACAGTCAAGAATAAATATCTGTTACCACGGATTGATGATTTTTTTGATCAACTGCAAGGGACTTCAGTGTACTCAAAGATCGATTTACGGTCTGGATATCATCAACTTCGAGTTCATCAACGTGATATCCATAAGACTGCATTTCGAACAAGGTATGGGCATTGCGAGTTTCTAGTGATGCCGTTTGGTTTGACGAATGCTCCAGCAGTATTTATGGATTTGATGAATCGAGTATTCCAGGAGTATCTTGACAAGTTTGTCATTGTCTTTATTGATGACATACTGGTATACTCTCGTAGTCTTGAAGAGCATGCACAAAATTTAAGGAATGTATTGCTAACTTTAAGGAATCATCAACTGTATGCTAAGCTAACAAGTGCGAGTTTTGTCTCGACAGAGTTGTTTTCTTGGAACATGTTATATCCAAAGATGGGATATCAGTGGATCCTATCAAGATTGAAGCAGTGTTGAGTTGGGCACGACCGGAATCAGCTCAAGAGATAAGAAGTTTTCTAGGTTTTGCAGGTTATTACCGGAGATTCATCTCAGAATTTTCTCAGATTGCCAAACCATTGACTCAACTGACCTGTAAGAATGTGCAGTTCGAATGGACTCATGATTGTGAAAATAGTTTCAATGAACTGCGTCAACGTTTGACAACTGCACCAGTTTTAGCTCTGCCATCTGGATCAGGAGGGTACATTGTGTACACTGATGCATCACTTCAAGGACTTGGGTGTGTTTTGAATCAGCTCAAGAGATAAGAAGTTTTCTAGGTTTGGCAGGTTATTACCGGAGATTCATCTCAGGATTTTCTCAGATTACCGCCATATTTGTCCAGCATTCATAATGTCTTTCATGTATCGTTGGTACGACGGTATGTAGCAGATGAATCGCACGTTCTTAGTCCGACAGATGTTCAACTTGAAGAAGACTTGACTTATTTCGAGCACCCGCTTTTAATCCTGGGCAGGAAATATAAAATGCTCAGAAACAAGACCATTCCACTTGTTCTAGTGCAATGGCAATGCCGAGGTACTGCAGAAGCGACTTGGGAGTTAGAGAGTCGTATGCGCTCAGAGTATCCACATTTGATTTGAGTGTTATTTTATTCAGTTGTATTGTACTTCAGTTTCGATTTCGAGGACGAAATCTTTGTAAGGAGGGGAGGATGTAATGACCCGAATATTTGTTTTTTATGAAGTATTAATTAAGAGATAATTAATGAGTTGTTAATTAAGTTTTAAGGAATTAATAATTCGGGATTAAGCTGTTGGTATCCACCGAATTTTAAATGGATAACCCGACCTACTTCGGATTACATTATCTCGAGAAATCCAACAAGACCAATGAGATTCTGACACGGGGCAGATAAGATTGGTTCGGATTTTCTGAAATCGTCCGGATGCAGCCTATAAATGGAAGCCGATTCTTTTGTTTCCTTCACCGCATTCTTCAGAGAGAGTTCTAGTTGTACCTTAGTTTTTCTAGCTAGTTTCTAGGGCACTTTGGTGTCGGGAAGTTTCGGAGCTAGTGTCGACTCGAGGACGGTGAACTGAGATCAAGACATCATCAGCGGGCTGACGACGGACGCAGGTATAATCCTAAATCCTTAGATAGTGATTTAAGGATCATTAGGGAGAACTTGTAGCATGTTTGTTCTGGTATGTTAGTGATTTCATTATGTTGGTATTGTCTAGGTTCAGAGCTTTCTGTCAGATTGTTTTAGTGAGGTACGTGATGTACTGACTGAGATATCCAAGCCTAGTATACACACTTATATGCTGCATATTTATCTGTTGCATGATACATGTTTTACTGCTTTGGCATATTATGCATGACATATCATGTTGAGCCTGATATCTTTTGAGATATACCTCGTTTGTTGGGGCTGCTCAGCCCTATTCTGTATTGTGGACGATGGGGCATCGAGAGCTACAGTGTCCGACGGGATCCGCGAGCTCTGATGACCTGGACATTGCAGGTCCACGTCTTGATGATGAGTGTGGGAGCCAAAACATGCCTAGGGCAGATCAGAGACTACACACTCAGGCGCCTCTAGACTGAGCATGAGATTCTTGACTTGATCCTTGATATCCGAGCATATTGCATTTTGCATGCATCATATCAGTTTGTATACTCGTACATTCTCGTATTGAGCGATTTTCGCTTACGTCCTTGTTTTCATCTTGGGCACCCCATTCCACGGGGCAGGTCTTAGGTTGGACGGTTCGGACGACCAGGGCAGTGGCTAGAGCAGTTGGGTTTTCGGTGGTGATCCAGTGGAGGTTTTCTGTGGTTTATCGTTTTCTCGTTCAGAATCATGTATTTGTTATGGTTGTATTAATGTTTAAGACTGCTGTTATTGTTTTGTTTTCATTTGGGTTGTAAGATGATTAAGTATTTGGTTTCCGCTGTTTAACTGTTGGTATTAAGTTTAATATTGCATGTTTATTAGTCTGTTTAGTAGTGGCTCGGGTAAAGGCGCTACATCCCCCGTCTATGATAAGATTGCAAACCTTTCTATTCACAAAACATCTAGTATGGAACAAGTTTTCCCTTTGGTTGGTCTCCTCCTATTTGACTTGGGCACTCATGATACGCCTAGTCACTAGTGATTCACCTACAACCTCCCCATAACCCTCATCAAGATCATCTAACGCAGGCATCTCATCATCCTCGTCATCCTCCTCACTTTGAGACTCATAATCACCATAGTCATTTAAAATCATTACCCTTTTATTAGGACATTCACTAGCAATATGACCCAACCCTTGACACCTAAAACATTTGTTATCTCTAGATCGAGTAAGAAGAGTTTCATATTTACCTTGCACTCCTTTGTTTGCACCATCTCTTCTAGATCCAAGTAGTGCCTAAACTCCAATTGATCTTGAATCTCCCTGTTCAAACCACAAAGAAAACGTGCCATGTTCGCCTCACTATCCTCCTCTATATTGGCTTTAATCATGACTACTTACATCTCCTTATAGTAGTCCTCAACACTCTTTAATCCTTGCCTCAAAGTTTGTACCCTCTTAAACATCTCCCTATTGTAATGATTGGGCACAAACCTCTTCCTTATGACCCTCTTCATCTCATCCCAAGTTTCAATGGGTCTCTCATTATACCTCTTCCTAGTGGTCACTAGTTGATCCCACCAAATGAGAGAATAGTCTAGAAACTCCACATCCACCAACCTAAATTTATTTTGTTCGGAGTAGTGGTGACATTCAAACACAAACTCTACCCTCTTTTCCCATTCTAAATATGCTTCCGCGTCAGATTTACCATGGAATGATGGAATTTTCATCTTAATACTACCCATATTTCCATCTTCCCTATTTCCATCATATCTACCCCGTACAGCTTCTCTTCTTCCTCTACCAAATCCTCTACCTCTTCCATTCCAAACCCAATTTTCATTTTGGCTCTCCTCATCTCCTCCCAAATCACATTCCTCATCTTCTCCTCTACCCAAATCTTTAGGTTTAGACTTATCTCCACTAGTACTAAGTTCAAGCTTATCCAACCTCTCATGTAAGGGCTCTAATTCGTTCCTCATCATCCTACTAAAATGCGCCCAAACAACGCCTCCATTTTAACCTTAGATAATCCTTGGTTCGAACTATCTCATACCTCCCTCTCTATTTACTTTTAGAATTGTACCTGTAAGAAAATGTTAGTAGAAATAATAGATATTCCTCACCCAAATTCTCATGGTCACTCCAAAGAAATTTTGCTCGTCTCTCCTCTCTTATTTTTTTGCTTACAAAAAATACTCACCATTCACTCCAAAGAAAATTCACTCACACTCAAGTAATGTCACTCAAATTCGAGAGTTCTCTCAAGGTGCTCAAGCTTTGTATTTGAGTATACCAAACAATCAAGTTTCAACTCGTGAACAAATGTGATCGACTCACTTGGTTTGCGTAGACAAGAAATTGAAGATATAAATATATTTTTTTTACTGTATGAGACACTTTTATATGACTCACAAAAAACAATAGAACAAAATACCAAAGAGAAATAATGGTGAATTTTCGGAATCTTTGTATTATTATTTTTTGGCTGAATGCTACTCGAAAATCACCAAGAAAAAAAATTCAGATTTTTCGAGAATCACAGATTCACGAAAAAAAACACGAGGAACGATAAACCAAAACAGATCTGGAAACGAACGAAGAAATAAACAGATCTGAAAATTGAAGAACACGATACTTACTTGAATTCAATGAACCTAAGCTGTGACACCAAATGATGTGAAACCACGTACGTAAGAAAAGCAAACACGATTAAATTAGAACCGCGCCCTCAATTCAAGAACGAACTAGGAATTATTGTTGTGTCCCGATCTTTTGAATCAAGTATGGTGTGATTTTCACCCCTAAACTACGAGGTTTAGTAATAAATAATCACGATGGAAACAATCGAAACTAGAACGAACCTTCAAAGAACTCGTCTTTGACAATCTGCGTAAGAACGATCGACAAACGCCACAAAGTAGGAACTTTGATAAGTTTGATTTTTAACAAAACAAAAGCTTTAATTGTTTGAGAGAAAAACTCAAGAACAATGTATTCTAATCAATAAAATCTGAATTGTGTGTTAATTTTCGTCCAAATATTGTTTACATATCCAAGAGATAACAATATCTAGTTGCCAAAATAAGTAGAACTCTAAAAGGAAAAAATATTCTCGCCAAAACATAAAGGACACGGACCCCGTGTAGAGGTCCGCAAGGGGGTCCGTGTGGACTCTGTCTTCACGGAAATCATAGGATAGGGACCCCGTGTACAGGTCCGTGCTTGGGTCCGTGTAGACACTGGATTTCTTCATTCTCGATGTAATGGACACGGACCCCGTGTACAGGTCGATGCTCGGGTCCGTGTAGCCTCGGTCCTTCAAAAATGTGCTTGAATATATTCCTTTGGCTCCCGAACTCTCTCTCATGCATCACGAACCCTTCGGCACTTTGCTCCTTGCACGTAAGCCCTCCTTGATTGCTCATAAGCCCATTTAATGCTTCTTTGAACCTCTTCAGACGTCCCCTCGTGATTGGTTTCTCTGGCAACTCTAAAGGGTCTCATTATTTCCTTGGGGCCTGACCAACCGTGTTCGCATCAAGATTAGATTAGCTTTTGCATTCTTCTGTTCAGTTATGGTGGCAACTGAACTGACAAATACTCCAACTGATCAAAACTGTAACACTCCGAAAATTTAAGGTTCACGCAAACCACATGCATGCAGTTATTAAATTCTCTTGTATTTTAATTAAATGTTTTAATTGCATGAATTAATTATGTTGTGCATATTTATATGTTTAAAATATATTTTAACATGGTTGCATTAAAATGTATTTTTAAAGGTTATTCGAGTTGCGATCGAGGAACGGAGACCGATGGCTGATAAATAGAAAATGTTTTTATTAAATAATTGTTTTTAATTATTTAAATAAGGGTGATGCTTTTTATAATTTTTGAAAATAAGTGGTTTTGAGGTGATTTTATACGTCGGGACGTAAATTTTATCGGTGTTGGTTTTTCAACTAAAATATGAACTTTTAAGTAACTCGGCTATTAGATTGACCAACCTATTTTTATTAAACCATTTTTATGATTTAATTAAATCCTAATTGAGAATAATGGGCTTAATTTAATTGGCTTAATAGGCCTAAGCCTAGTTAGTAAATTAATTAGTATTTAATTTGTTCTAAACCCTACACCAGGCATCACAACTCATGCCTCCCACTTTTCAATTCAGAAAACTCTCCCCAAAGACACACAACACACACGACACAACACACACGACACTTAGAAGGGTTTTCGAAGGAGTTTAAGGGACGGTAAGCCAAGGTTGCGTCCTGTTCTTCATCGTCAATGGATTTTCGTGCGTATATAACGCAAAGGCACGAGATACATCTCCTTTTCTCATCCATCATATCATATTATTGTTTGAATTATTGTATGTATGAAGAACATGAATTTTTATGCAAATTCATGGTTTTATCATGTAAAGGGGCTGCCATGGTCTTAGGTTATGCACTAGTAATGTTTATACATGAATTAAGACCCTAAATTATTCACCATTCGAAGCGAAACAAGCAAAACAGGTTGAAGCCGTGAGTTGCTATCATGGGTTGGGGGTGATCGGGTTCCATGAAAAAGCGATTGGCTTGGTCTTGGCTTGGGCCAGGGCTCGGCTAGAGTCGGTCATGGGTCAGTGGGAGAGTCCTAGCCATGCTAGGACTCAGTTTGGAAGGGCTGGGAGGAGTCCTTGCAAGGACTCCTACCCGAGAAGTGGCACAAAAGTGTGCAAACTTCGGGTGACTTGCAGGGGCATAAGGTCTCGGTCAAGGGCTCAGGGGCTGGGTTAGGACAAGGCTTTAGAGTCTTAGGAAGGTGTGAGAATGAGTGGTTTAAGGTCTGGGTTCGCGGGAAGCAGCCTGGATGCACAAACATAGAACCCGTGCAGATTGGGATTCTCGACCAGCATAGGCGTGATTTGGGGTTGCTCATTTTTGGGTTTGTCTTGGGTTTCTTAGTGGTCTAAGGGTCCAGTAGGGTACTTTAGATGTTGGTCAAGTTTTGGATCAATATGGTTTGAGGGTAACTCGTGAAAATCATAAGTGGGCTCCAGGTCGAAGTTTAGGTGTCAATTTAGGGTTTTTAATTAAGAAAAATTGAATAAAAGGCTCACGGGGGTCGAGTCAGGATTCATAAGGGCTAAAATAATATAAAAAGACTAAATTTAAAATTTAGAATTTTATATTAAAGTTTGAGATTTTTCGGGATTAAAACACCGTCAAAACAATTAATCAAAGATAAATGAAAAAGTCTAATATTTAAGCTAAATAAAATTATGGAAAAATTAATTTAAGGTTAAATAAATATTGGGGACATGTTAGAGTCATGAAATCATGAACAAATTCAAAAACGTAAATTAAATTATGATTTATTTAAATGTCCATGAATTTTTATGATTTAAGGTTGACATTTAAAAGACGTGTTCCATGCTTGGTTTCAAAAGCAAAAATGTTACGTTATGCATGATTTTTATAAAGTAATGAGAATGTAAAACGTTGAAGAAAGTGAAGTGATTGTGACTAATTCGCTAATATTGGAGATATCGTGAGGGCGACGGTCCTAGTGGGAGCCTGATGTTCATGTTTCCATTATTACGAATATGAGGATACGAGGTTTGAGGTAAGAATGTGAATATCGTGAGGGGAGAAGGCCTCAGAGGGAGTCCCGACGATATATCGTATTTCTATTCTATGAGGATAGGCCAGGGCCCAGTTGACCGGTGAGAGTGTT
This sequence comes from Primulina eburnea, assembly GCF_022965805.1. Classification (NCBI taxonomy): domain Eukaryota; kingdom Viridiplantae; phylum Streptophyta; class Magnoliopsida; order Lamiales; family Gesneriaceae; genus Primulina; species Primulina eburnea. The sequence goes on from NW_027331355.1 coordinate 470,884, forward strand.
GCTAGTGTCCTCCTCCGCCCAGTACTACGGTTTCATGTAGATGGATTCATCGACTTTTGAGGCTTATGTCATTATGAGGAAAGTCACAATTAACGATCTAAATTCAACCAAGGAAAAAAAAGGGAATGGAAAAGGAAAAGGAAAAGGAAAAATGTTTATGATCATGAAAAATGTTTATGTTATGCCATGTTGAGGAAAAAGGAAAGTTAAAGTTTATGTTTTCATGTCATGAAAAGTTATTTTTACATAAAAGTATTTTCACTTTTGCATGTGGTTTTATACGTATTATTTGTTATAAAGATTATGGTGTGTTGAGTCTTTAGACTCACTAGGTGTGATGGATGCAGGGGAGGTTGAGGGAGGTCTTGACGGATGATTTAACTGGACTGATGGCGCACACAACCCGAGGACCAACGCTTCTACTTTTTCCGCATTTACGACTTATGACTCATGATTTATGTTAAAGATTTTTAAGACTATTTATTTATTCTTTTTGAGAGATTTTTGAGAGGTTTAGTATGGGCTATACTTTTCAAACTTATTACTTTTTAGGTTTGGTGAAACAGTTGACGATTTCATTTTATGACTATTGCACTTGATGTGGGGACCCGGGCTCTAACTAAATTCTTTTTGGGATTAATTGGATCTTTGCTAGTAAATATGTCAAAATTTTGCTTTTAATATCATAAACAAATATATATAAATCATACATAAAATCTATCTCAAATTTATTTCTTTAAAAACAAATACATCTCTTGTTCCATTACACTCATACAAACTAGAGTTTATAACATACTACATATCAAATGTAAACACTACTAGTTCATCTGCTACGCCCGTGATCACCACGCTATCTCGATCTCTCATCTTTGTCTCGATCCTGATCCTGCCCCACCTGTTGTCATGCACACATACAGACACAACAACAGCCGGAAACTCCGGTGAGAACAAATCCCAATATAAAACATGTATACATGCATGTCATGCAATTTCATACAAAATCATAACACATAATTCAGTAATTATGACACATTAGTGAATACAGATAAAACAATTAGACTCTTACTCTTTAACTCGACTCATATCCTAATCTAGCGATCCCGGTGTGAATAAGACGTAACAAGTCTCCCACTTACTCTCCCAATTGGGGTGACGGTACGTCTTATTCCTAGACTTCGGCCCTGTCTGTATCGAATGTCTACAATCGGAGTCGATCTCCTCCTATGCCTCGATACCACCGAACGTCTAGAACTTGGCATATCTACCAATGACTCTCTTATCTCAATGCTTGTATATAAATCAATATAAAGCACAAACATATCAAAATATAGAAATCTAGTATGTGATTTTGGGAAACTCGAACCAAATCTAATTCGAGTTGTATCTTCCCGAATCAACATGAATTATACCTTCTTGTCGTTGGAATAAGTCAAAATCTCGAAGTCGGGATATCAAATCTGTCAATCCAAATCTGAAATGGCAATGTTGAGATGCACAATATCAATCCACAACTCAAACCAATACATGTTCATAACAATGTTCTGTTTCGGTGTATTTTGACGGCATAACGACGTAATTTCTCGATACCGGTCAACTGAAACGACAATAATCAAATCTCAACAAATCATAATCCTCAAGACTAGCATGTACTATGCTGAAATCTACATCATCTCAACTTAATACATGCTGGAAAATCATAACAATCATGTACGGTAATATTTCTTCAATTCATTTTCGAATCTAGCTTCCTAATAATCATAAGAACACATAATCTCAATCATATAAAAATTTCCCCAACATCTAAACTCAAAACATGCTGAAAGGTAATAATACTTACATCCTTATGAAGCTATCGAAGAGAGGAACAAAAATCTGAATTCGGAGTTAAATTCGGGTAGTCGAATCTTGCAAAACCCACAAATTAGGCTTGAAGAAAACTTGAGGAACTTTCATAGAATTTTGTCTCGTTTCTATAGGTGCTGAAGTCTGAAATGAAGGTGAATACATGTTATATGCATGGCAAGGACACATGTTTCATTCTTTGTTCAACACGCAAGATTGCGGGTGCACTATCTCAGGGACCGCGGGTGCGCTAAGCTCACGGCATCCTATCCAAAATTCTAGAATCATCGACCGCGGGTGCGCTCAGTTATGTACCGCCGGTGCGCTCACCTTACTATATCACATCCAAAATTTCAGAATAACGACCGCGGGTGCGGTGGCTTTTGTACCGCGGGTGCACTCCTGTCTCGGTGCATCCACCGCAGGTGCGGTCCTGTTCTTACCGCGGTGGCGGTCATGCTACTGTAATTCTTCAACATTTCATAAGAAACAATCGCGGGTGCACTATCTTTTGAACCGAGGGTGCACTGTCTTTGCTGTCCCAACAATTGCGGTGGAGTCCTGTTCTTACCGCGGTGGCGGTCATGCTACTGTAATTCTTCAACATTTCATAAGAAACAATCGCGGGTGCACTATCTTTTGAACCGAGGGTGCACTGTCTTTGCTGTCCCAACAATATATTTTACAACTACAAATCGAATCGCAACGTTGCTTCTTCGACCTTCGATAACTACATCAAATCATGCATTAATAATTTCTGATTACCAACTCACATCTCAGGCATTATATTTCTCCCCCTCTTAGATATGAGTTCGTCCTCGAACTCGCAGGCAATTTATCAAAACAAGTAAAAGAAGTAATATAATCAAAAGCGGAATAAAGACTCACATCATGTAAATAAGTCGGGATATCTTTGCTCATATCTGATTCTGTCTCTCAAGTCGCTTCTTCAGTGCCATGAAGACTCCACTGGGATTTCACTAGCAGAATAGTCTTCGTTCTGAGCTGTTTATCTTTCCAATCAAGAATCTGGATTGGATGTTCAATATAACTCAGAGTGTCGTCAAGCTCGGCTTCATCAGGCTGAATGACATGAGAAACAATAGGCATATATCTACGCAGCATCGATACATGAAAGACATCATGTATCCCAGATAGAAAAGGAAGAAGCGCAAGTCGATATGCACGATCGCCAATCTTCTCAAGAATCTCGTATGGACCGATGTATCTAGTAGACAACTTCCCACGTTTGCCAAATCTGACAACGCCTTTGAATGGAGAAATCTTCAAAAATACTCTGTCTCCCTGCTCAAATACTAACGGTCTACGTCTGATATTCGCATACTTGGCTTGTGTATCTTGCGCCGTATTCATTCTTTTCTGAATGTTTTTACTTTTTCTGTCATCTCACGAATCATATCAGGCCCCAATTCTTGTACTTCAGAGATGTCATCCCAATACAACGGGGATCTGCACTTCTTGCCATATAAAGCTTCAAACGGTGCCATCTCGATGCTCGTTTGATAGCTGTTGTTGTACGAGAATTCACAAAGTGGTAGTGAATCTTGCCAACTAGTGCCAAAATCTAGCACTACAGCTCTCAACATATCCTTTAATGTCTGGATAGTCCGCTCTGACTGTTCGTCTGTCTGGGGATGGTAAGCAGTACTCAAAAGCAATGTCGTACCTAGAGCCTGCTGCAAACTTTTCCAAAAGTGTGAAGTGAATCGTGGAGCACGATCTGATATGATTGATTTCGGCACACCATGCAATCGGACTACCTCTCTGATATATATCTCTGCCATTTGATCATGTCTGTACGTCATTATGTACGGAATAAAACATGCTGATTTGGTCAATCTGTCTATCACAACCCAAATCGCATCACAGCCCCGGGATGATCGTGGTAACTTCGTAACAAAATCCAAGGAAATGTGATCCCATTTCCATTCAGGAATAGATAAACTCTGAAGTAAACCTCCGGGTTTCTTTCTTTCGGCCTTCACCTGTTGGCTGTTCAAACATTTAGATACAAACTCTGTAATGTCTGATTTCATCTTTTTCCACCAAAACTGTATCTTGAGATCGTTGTACATCTTTCTGCCACCAGGATGGATACTGAACCAACTACAGTGCGTTTCTGACAATATCTGTTGTTTCAAATCTGAAAAATATGGCACTACAATACGGTTATTCACATACAAAACATGATCATGTACCTGATACTCTGAATTATGCCCTGATTTGACCATCTCAATTGACTTCTGAATATTTTGATCAGTTCTTTGTGCTTCTTTAATTCCCAAAATCAAATATGGCTCAACTTGAATCGTAGCAAGTCGCAGTGGTCTACTATCTGTATCAAATGCTAATCCCGACAAACAGCAATCTTCAATCAAATTCGATACATTTATCGTCGATAAGGATAAAGAACATACCTTTCGACTCAAGGCATCTGCTGCTGCATTTGACTTTCCTGGATAATATTTGATCTCGCAATCAAAATCCTTCCATAAATCAAGCCATCTACGCTGTCTCATGTTCAACTCTAACTGAGAAAACATATATTTCAGGCTTTTGTGATCAGAGTAGATTTCAAACTTCTCACCATAGAGATAGTGTCGCCAAATCTTTAGTGAAAATACGATGGCCGCCAATTCAAGATCATGAATTGGGTAACGAATCTCGTGTGGCTTCAGCTGTCTCGAGGCATATGCGATCACATGTCCTCGCTGCATAAGAACACATCCTAACCCTCTGTGAGATGCATCACAATATACAACAAAATCGCCAGTACCTGAAGGGATCGTCAATACAGGAGCACTGGTCAGTCGTTTCTTTAATTTCAAGAAGCTAGACTCACAGGCCTCTGACCAAATAAATGGAATATTCTTTTGAGTCAACTGAGTAATCGGCTTCGCTATACTGGAGAAATCTTTAATAAATCGTCGATAATATCCTGCCAAACCCATGAAAATGTGTATCTCTGGCACTGAGGTCGGTCTAGGCCAACTGATCACTGCCTCGACTTTGCTCGGGTCAACAGATATACCGTCTCCAGATATGATATGCCCCAACAAGACAACCTGTCTCAGACAAAACTCACACTTTGACAGTTTAGCATATAATTTCTCATTTCTCAGTGTTTGCAACACAATTCTTAAATGTTCGGCATGCTCAATCATACTCTTGGAATATACCAGAATATCATCAATAAAAACAATAACAAACTCATCCAGATACTTCTGAAAGACACGGTTCATAAGTCCCATAAACACCGCTGGAGCATTCGTTAAACCAAAAGGCATGACAATAAATTCATAATGCCCATACCTGGTTCGGAATGTTGTCTTCGGTATATCAACATCTCGGACTCTTAGCTGGTGATATCCCGATCTCAAATCAATCTTTGAATAGACAGAGGATCCCTGCAACTGATCGAATAAGTCGTCGATACAAGGCAATGGATATTTGTTTTTTACCGTAGCCTTGTTTAGTTGCCGGTAATCAATGCATAATCTCATCGAACCGTGTTTCTTTCGCACAAATAGTACTGGTGCGCCCCAAGGAGATACACTCGGTCTGAGGTAACCCTTGGCCAACAAATCTTCTAGTTGTGTATTCAATTCTTTCAACTCAATCGGCGCCATTCTATACGGAGCTCGAGATATAGGAAATGTACCTGGTATGAGATCAATGCTGAAATCCACCTCTCTGGCTGGAGGTAACCCTGGAATATCGTCTGGGAATACATCAGCAAACTAGCAAACCACTGGCAGATCTACCAATGCTGGGCTCGATTTCAGTAGATCTACTGAATATACAAGGAACCCCTCTGCTCCTTTCTGGAATAATCTAGTCATAGTCAAAACAGATACTAAGGGAATCCGAGATCTGGAACCCTTACCGTAGAATTTCCACTCGTCAGCCATCTCTGGTCTGAATCTAACAATCTTTTGAAAACAATCTACAGTGGCTATGTACTTGGTTAACATATCGATCCCAACAATACAGTCAAAATCATCCAATCCAAGTACAATGCAATCTAAGTCAATCTCATGACCCTCAAACTGTAGTATACACTGTCTAACTGAAGTCACTGATATCAAACCACTTCCCAAAGGAGAACAAATCGACACTATAGCAGATAATGACTCGACAGGTAAAGCATGCATCAATGCAAAGAGCTCAGAAATAAATGTATGAGATGCACCCGTATCAATCAATACATAGGCAGGATAACCGCAAAGAAAACAGTTACCTGCAATCACATCATCTGGTGAATCTTGGGCCTGCTTTTCTGTCAGTGCAAATACTCGAGCCTGCTGTCTTGGAGGTTGGCTCACTGTCTGGCTACCTCTGGCTCAGGGCTGAGTCTGTGTAGGTGTTGGCTGAAATGAATGGACAGATGATTCTTGCCTCTCAGGCTGAGTCACTGAACTAGATGCTCCTACACTCTGAGCTTCCTGTACCCCTTTCTCTGGACATACTCTGGCGAAATGTCCCTACTGTCCGCAGATGTTGCAACGACCCATCACACCCTGACACTGCTCGGTTGCATGTCTGCCTCCACAAGAACTGCAATACACACCTGTATATTCTGTACTCTGACCCGGACCTCTCTGTCGTGATCCGCTGGAGCTCGACGAACTGCTCCCTGATCTCTTGAACTGTTTGCCTTTCGCTTTCAACTGGTCTTTCTTGCCACTGATACTACCACCACTCTCGAATCTGGAAGGTGGTTGCATTGAGTGTTGTGGCGGTCTCGGAGTCGGAGCGACATAAGAAGTGCTTCGTTGCCTAAGCAATCCAGCTTTTGCCCCCTTGGCATGGTTCAAGGCTTCTGAAAATTTGTTCGGTCTACTGGTATTCACCAAGGTAAAGATTTCTGGATTCAGCCCATTGATAAACTGATCCACAATGGCCTCGTCATTCTCTGCGACATGAGGAGCAAATCGGAGCAATGTCGAAAAATTTGCCACATATTATTCAATGTTCAGCTGTCCTTGTCTCAAATTGGCAAATTCAGCACCTTTATCTTTTTGGTAGGACACGGGAAAGAATCGTTGATAGAACTCTGCTTTAAAAACTTTCAAAGTAATTTCGGTGCCACGATGCTCCAATGCTCTCTTCGTGGTCAGCCACCAGTTCTTTGCCACTTCTTGCAGTTGATGTCCAACCAATTTCACTCGTCGTTCATCCGTGCACTCAAGGGAATCAAATAGCATTTCGATGTCATCGAGCCAGCTTTCACACTCAACTGCACTTTCGGTGCCCTTCAGTGTCGATGATCGAAACAACTAAAACCTTTTCAGCAAAGTTTCCGTCGGAGTAGCGGTCACATCCATCGGATCATTTGAAGTACTGCCCTGTTCTGGTCCTCGACCTGCTACTGGTTGCGGTACTCGTCAAGAGGCATATCTGATTATCAAACGGATTAGTACACAATCTATATAATCTGTCTCAGTCCTCCTCTGATCATATACCTATGATCCAGAATCGGTTCTGATCCAGTCTTTGCAATTACATGCTGTAATCAACTCATATAGCAAAACAACATGTAATAGTAAAAGCAATAAATCATGCTAGCACAAGAAAAGCAAGGAAGAAAATTCAATCTACCCCCGCTCATTCTATTCTATCTCAGTCTAAAGGATCTATCGCTCTGATATCAACTGTTGTGGGGACCCGGGCTCTAACTCAATTTTTTTTGGGATTAATTGGATCTTTGCTAGAAAATGTGGGTCAAAATTTTGCTTTTAATAACATAAACAAATATATATAAATCATACATAAAATCTATCTCAAATTTATTTCATTAAAAACACATACATGTCTTGTTCCATTACACTCATACAAACTAGAGTTTATAACATACTACATATCAAATGTAAACACTACTAGTTAATCTACTACGCCCGTGATCACCACGCTATCTCGATCTCTCATCTTTGTCTCGACCCTGATCATGCCCCACCTGTTGTCATGCACACATACAGACACACAACAGCCAGAAACTCCGGTGAGAACAAATCCCAATATAAAACATGTATAGATGCATGTCATGCAATTTCATACAAAATCATAACACATAATTCAGTAATTATGACACATTAGTGAATACAGATAAAACAATTCGACTCTTACTCTTTAACTCGACTCATATCTAAATCTAGGGATCCCGGTGTGAATAAGACGTAACAAGTCTCCCACCTACTCTCCCAATCGGGGTGGTGGTACGTCTTATTCCTAGACTTCGGCCCTGTCTGTATCGAATGTCTACAATCGGAGTCGATCTCCTCCTATGCCTCGATACCACCGAACGTCTAGAACTTGGCATATCTACCAATGACTCTCTTATCTCAAAGCTTGTATATAAATCAATATAAAGCACAAACATATCAAAATATAGAAATCTAGTATATGATTTTGGGAAACTCGAACCAAATCTAATTCGAGTTGTATCTTCCCGAATCAACATGAATTATACCTTCTTGTCGTTGGAATAAGTCGAAATCTCGAAGTCGGGATATCAAATCTGTCAATCCAAATCTGAAATGGCAATGTTGAGATGCACAATATCAATCCACAACTCAAACCAATACATGTTCATAACAATGTTCTGTCTCGGTGTATTTTACGGCATAACGACGTAATTTCTCGATACCGGTCAACTCAAACGACAATAATCAAATCTCAACAAATCATAATCCTCAAGACTAGCATGTACTATGCTGAAATCTGCATCATCTCAACTTAATACATGCTGGAAAATCATAACAATCACGTACGGTAATATTTCTTCAACTCATTTTCGAATCTAGCTTCCTAATAATCATAAGAACACATCTAAACTCAAAACATGCTGAAAGGTAATAATACTTACATCCTTACGAAGCTATCTAAGAGAGGAACAAAAATCTGAATTTGGAGTTAAATTCGGGTAGTCGAATCTTGCAAAACCCACAAATTATGCTTGAAGAAAACTTGAGGAACTTTCATAGAATTTTGTCTCGTTTATGTAGGTGCTGAAGTCTGAAATGAAGGTGAATACATGTTATATGCATGGCAAGGACACATGTTTCATTCTTTGTTCAACACGCAAGACCGCGGGTGCACTATCTCAGGGACCGCGGGTGCGCTAAGCTCATGGCATCCTATCCAAAATTCTAGAATCATCGACCGCGGGTGCGCTCAGTTATGTACCGCGGGTGCGCTCACCCTACTGTATCACATCCAAAATTCAGAATAACGACCGCGGGTGCGGTGGCTTTTGTACCGCGGGTGCACTCCTGTCTCGATGCATCCACCGCAGGTGCGGTCCTGTTCTTACCGCGAGGGCGGTCATGCTACTGTAATTCTTCAACATTTCATGAGAAGCAATCGCGGGTGCACTATCTTTTGAACCGTGGGTGCACTTTCTTTGCTTTCCCAACAATATATTTTGCAACTACAAATCGAATCGCAACGTCGCTTCTTCGAACTTCGATAACTACATCAAATCATGCATTAATAATTTCTAATGACCAACTCGCATCTCGGGCATTACACTTGATTTTTAAAATGCTAGTTGGTTTGTGTTTTATTTTAAGGGGTACAATATTTTATAAAAAAAAAATTTCATGTGGGAAAGGTATATGGCCGAAAATTGAGTGTTTATAAAAAAAAATTGGTACTTTTAAAGCAATAAAAAGGGCAGACGTTTCAGTTGGTGTGGGGACCCGGGTGCTAACTTCTCTTCTTAATCGTTCTTTGGGACTAATTGGATCAATTGTGTATGCTACTTGATAAAAAAAAATTTATAATATCCAAACATTGCTAATTAAAAGTGTTTAAAAGCATACAATAAGTTAAACTTCTTTATTATACAAGATCAAAGATAAAATCTACAACACATGATCCATGTACAAATTTATTCCAAATATAGGTCACATAACTAGTGTTTATTGTTATTTACTACAAGTCAAGGAATAAACCAACACTGTCTTATCTAAGCCCGGATCACCACGCTAATCATCACTCGTTCAAGCTCTTCTCGATGCTGATCCGGTACCACCTGTTGCCATGCACACATACAAACACGACAACAGCCGGAAATTCCGGTGAGAATAAATCCCAGTATAAAACATGTATACATGCAATGCATAAGAGCATATACAAACATAAATCATGTATCAAGAATATGAATCATGACTTTATGACACATTAGTGAATACAGATAAAACTCTTGACTCGACTCACATCTAAGTCTAGGGATCCCAGTGTGAATAAGAAGTAACAAATCTCCCACCTACTCTCCCAATCGGGGTGGCGGTACGTATTATTCCTAGACTTCGGTCCTTTCTGTATCGAACATCTACAATAGGAATCGATCTTCTCCTAAGCAATTCGATACCACCGAACATCTAGTAACTTGGCCGTTCTGCCAATGATTCATCTATCTTAAGTGCATTTCTATAATTCAATAGACAAAATATAAAAATCTCAAAGCATAAACAATCTAGTATGTGGTTTAGGGAAACTCCAGTCCAATCTGACTCGAGTCGTATCTCCCTGTTCAACATTGATTTATACCTTTCTTTGTTCGGTGTTTGGTTGGAATAAATCAATCTCAATCTTCGAAACCTTCAATACCAATCTGAAATAACATGTTTGATACGCACTATATCAACATCCAACTCAACATAAGAATATGAACATGAAATCTCGATACATTTCGACGGCATAACAGTGTAATATTGATATACCGACAATATAAACAAGATACGGCCCATCTCAACAACTCATAATCAATCAACACATCATGTCAATACCAAATCTGTATATTCTACATCACATATAGCATGGAACATCGATAACAATCGCATACGATAACATTTCTTCGATCCGGTTTAAATTCTACTTATCTCAACCTATCAAGAACACATCCTATAGCTCCAAATCTGATTTCCCCAACATGATATTTCCAAATCAAGCAATAACATGATAAAACTTACATCCTCTTGAAGCTAGTAGCGAAAGGTTCAAGAATCTAAGCTCGGATCACAATTCGGATGGTTAGATGTTGCACAACCAAGTTTCTCATATACTTTGGAGTTGAGGATGTTTCTTTCAGAGATTTTTGTTCTTCAGCTAAGACATGTTAGAGGAATGAAGAGGTGTTCACTTATAAATGCATGGCAAGGACACATGGCTTATTTTTCATTCAGCACGTCTCGCGCATATGCGCGACCTCAACCGACGCATATGCACGAGACCTACTGGTCTTGGCCCTCAGCTTATCGGCAGCTCGCGCATATGCGTGCACTTCTTCCGTGCATAAGCGCGAGGTTCTCTGGACTTAACATTTTAAAACACATCTCCTCGCGCATATGAGCGCCCTATCTCGCGCATATGCGCGAGGTCCTCTGCCTTCCTCTCGCATATGCGGGCATCAGTGCCGCGCATATACGCGAGGAGTACAGTCCTCGCACATACATCGTCACATGTAATCTCATTTCGTGTCTCAGTTAGCCCCTTCATAACCATGTCAAATCATAAACCAACAATCGCAGGTTACCAGATAAAAATCCCGGGCATTATAGTTGGTATCAGAACAAAGGTCCTGTAAAGAGTTGTGCCAACATCAGCGCCGAAAAGATCAGTCGTCAAGCCTCAAATTGTAAGTTTACATGCTTTATATGATTTATATGTTGTTACCTTCATGATAACATGAATTATATGTTTACGTCACATGATTATTAGCTTATGTTTTATATGCTTTGGAATTTTTATACGTGATACGACATGAAATAAAAAATTATTTGATTTCAATGCATGTTGGCTTCGTAGTGGAATTAGACTATGTTGATTTTTGGGTTTTAGTATTGATGTTCTACTTTTTGGCCCGTAAGTTAATCGTGAATTGTATGAATGCTTTTGGGACACGTAGATTTCTCTAAGAAAATATTTATGATTCATGGTTACTAGTTGAATTAATTTTTGGGAATTACTCATAAGTAATAGTGATTCGAAGACTGTGATTATCTTTGGAAGTAAGAAATTGTATAAATTGGGAATTTAAGTTTGATGAAAGGTAAGATTGGTTATAGGAATTGATTTTGGGTAAATAAGTTTAAATTTTTTGAAATTTTGTCATGGGAAACCTATAGAAGGAAATTAAGAATGCCAAAAATTTACAGGTTAATCGTAGGATTTTTGAAATTAAGGACCAATAGGATAATTTTTGAGGAAAGTAAGAATTTATTTTGCAATTTTTAAGGAAATTGGGGACTAATTTTTGCAATAAACGATAATTTGATGGTTTAATTGATAGGAATTTTTGATGATTTGGGCTAGAAAGAATATTTAGTATCATGAGATATCTTGATTATAATGTTATAAGAAATGTTGATCAAGGGTTTTTAAGGATGAATAGATATTAGGCTTGAAGATCTAAACGTTAGCAGATGCGTTTGGGATTTTAAGATTGAAATTTGATAAGTTGATGAATATTTTGAGTATAAAATAAAGAAAATAATATACGATAAGTATGGTCCTCCATATTTTAATATTGGGAATTGTAAGAAAACCTGAAATTTGAGGTTATAATAGCACAACGCTAAGTCATTATGGGTCCTTTTAAGATGCAATTCGCAAATAAGGTTTTAGAACGTAGAATTAATTGGGATCAAGGAGACGTAAGGACATTCTAGAAATTAAGTTTTATCAGAGTAGCACAGCGAAAGCGTGGATTTTTTGGATACTAGAACTAAGTATAAACTTTTGATATTAAGGATAAGCGAATTTCGAGGACGAAATTCAATTTAAGGGGGAAGATTGTAACACCCCGAAAATTTAAGGTCCACACAAACCATATGCATGCAGTTATTAAATTCTCTTGTATTTTAATTAAATGTTTTAATTGTATGAATTAATTATGTTGTGCATATTTACATGTTTAAAATATTTTTTCAACATGGTTGCATTAAAATGTATTTTTAAAGGTTATTTGAGTTGCGATCGAGGAACGGAGACCGAAGACTGATAAATAGAAAATGTTTTTATTAAATAATTGTTTTAATTATTTAAATAAGGCTAATGCTTTTTATTATTTTTGAAAATAAGGGGTTTTGAGGTGATTTGATACGCCGGGACGTAAATTTTAACAGTGTTGGTTTTTCAACTAAAATACGAACTTTTAAGTAACCCGGCTATTAGATTCACCAACCTATTTTTATCAAACCATTTTTATGATTTAAATAAATCCTAATTGAGACTAATGGGCTTAATTTAATTGGCTTAATAGGCCTAAGCCTAGTTAGTAAATTAATTAATATTTAATATGTTCTAAACCCTACACCATGCATCACAACTCACGCCTCCCACTTTTCAATTCAGAAAAATCTCCCCAAAGACACACAACACACACGACACTTAGAAGGGTTTTCAAAGGAGTTCAAGGGAAGGTAAGCCAAGGTTGCGTCCCGTTCTTCGTCGTCAACGGATTTTCGTGCGTACATAACGCAAAGGCACGCCATACATCTCCTATTCTCATCCATCATATCATATTATTGTTTGAACTATTTTATGCATGAAGAACATGAATTTATTTTCAGAATTTTCGGATATTGCATGCACTCACGAGAAAACTTAAGATTTTTTATGCAAATTCATGGTTTTATCATGTAAAGGGGCTGCCATGGTCTTAGGTTATGCACAAGTAATGTTTATACATGAATTAAGGCCCTAACTTATTCACCATACTCACCAAAGTCGAAGCGAAACAAGCAAAACAAGTTGAAGCCGTGAGTTGCTGTCTTGGGTTGGGGGTGATCGGGTTCCATGAATAAGGGATTGGCTTGGTCTTGGCTTGGGCTAGGGCTCGGATAGAGTCGGTCATGGGTCAGGGAGAGAGTCCTAGCCATGCTAGGACTCGGTTTGGAAGGGCTTGGAGGAATCCTTGCAAGCAAGGACTCCTAACCCGAGAAGCGGCACAAAAGTGTGCAGACTTCGGGTGACTTGCAGGGGCATAATGTCTTGTTCCAGGGCTCAGGGGCTGGCTTAGGGCGGGGCTTTAGAGTCTTAGGAAGGTGTGAGGATGAGTGGTTCAAGGTCTGGGTTCACGGGAAGCAGCCTGGACGCACAAACATAGAACCCATGCAGATTGGGATTCTCGGCCAGCATAGGGGTGACTTAGGGTTGCTCATTTTTGTGTTTAGCTTGGGTTTCTTAGTGTTCTAAGAGTCCAGTAGGGTACTTTAGGATGTTGGCCAAGTTTTGGATCAATATGGTTCGAGGGTAACTCATGAAAATCGAAAGTTGGCTCTGGGGCGAAGTTTAGGTGTCAATTTAGGGTTTTTAACTAAGAAAAATTGAAAAAACGGCTCACGGGGGTCGAGTCATGGTTCACAAGGGCTAAAATAATATAAAAAGACTAAATTTATAATTTAGGAATTTTATATTAAAGTTTGGGATTTTTCAGGATTAAAACAGCGTCAAAACAATTAATCCAAGATAAATGAAAAAGTCAAATATTTATGCTAAATAAAATAATGGAAAAATTAATTAAGCTTAAATAAATATTTGGGACCTGTTAGAGTAATGAAATCATGAAAAAAGTCAAAAACGTAAATTGTCATGTCCAGGGGTAAAACAGTTTTTTTACATTAAAAATTAGTAAATGTCATGACAGTGCCCTAAATGTTATTTTATGATATTATGACTATTTTTGAATGTTTATGAGCTGTTCATGATTAAATTATGATTTATTTAAATGTCCATGAATTTTTATGATTTAAGGTTGACATTTAAAAGACGTGTTGCATGCTTGATTTCAAAAACAAAAATGTTATGTTATGCATGATTTTTATAAAGTAATGAGAATGTAAAACGTTGAAAGAAGTGAAGTGATTGTGAATAATTCGCTAATATTGGAGATATCGTGTGGGTGACGGTCCCAGTGGGAGCCCGACGATCGTGTTTCCATTATTACGAATATGAGGATATGAGGTTTGAGGTAAGAATGGGAATATCGTGAGGGGAGAAGGCCCCAGAAAGAGCCCATTTATGGGACAAGACCCCAGAGGGAGCCCCGACGATTGTATTTCTATTCGATGAGGATAGGCCAGGGCCCAGTTGACCGGTGAGAGTATTGTTGGTGTACCCTGCCGCCCAGTATTGCGGTTTTATGTAGATGGATCCATCGACTTTTGAGGTTTATGTCATGATGAGGATAGTCACAATTAACGATCTTAATTCAAGAAAGAATGTTTATGTTATACCATGTTGAGGAAAAAGGAAAGTTAAAGTTTATGTTTGCATGTCATGAAAAATTATTTTTACGTAAAAGTATTTTCACTGTTACATATGGTTTTATACGTATTATTTGTTATAAAGATTATGATGTGTCGAGTCTTTAGACTCATTAGTTGTTATGGATGCAGGTGAGGTTGAGGAAGGTCTTGACGGATGATTTGACTGGATTGATGGCGCACACAACCCGAGGACCAGCGCTTCTACTTTTTCCGCATTACGAATTGTAGTGACCCGTTCCAGAATCACCTACTAAACAGAACTTAAGCATGCAAAATTAACATTTAAAACTGAATCAGGTAAACAGCGGAAAAACAATAATACAACCCAATCGAATCTGTAAGTACAAAATACTTAAACAACCAGATCGAACTAAATTCCAAGAACAAATACCAACAACTACAGGTCAACCTCTGCCAGCTCCCTGTCCACTCCCTCCTGGACCGTCTAACCTGAGACCTGCCCCATCGAATAGGGTGTCCAAAACAGAGATAAACCGAGGACGTGAGCATAAAACGCTCAGTACCGAAAGCATGAGTATACAAGACTATGACATGCATGTATGCAAAATGTACTGGATACCAGGATCTGGGTATAACGAAATACTGCTCAGACAAATGACGTCAAGGTATGTAGCACTCTGCGCCGTCGCACCAGGAGGTGGCTCCCATACCAAATGAACCTGTGGATATACCGGTGACCTGACCACCGTCGGCCAACGGGGTCCAACCATCCACAACAAATGAGGGCTGAGCACCCTCTCAACAGGCTATCTCAAAGATAATCAGGCTCAACATGATTATGCAAATGCCGCATAATAAACCATGCATCATATGACAGATAATAATGCAACACATAAACATGCAACACATAGTAAAGCATACTCAATCCTGCTATCTCGGATAGTACTTTCGTACCTCAAACCAGTAGATCCTAGCAATCAGCCCTAGAATCAAGCCTACAATCCAAGTGATACCATATCACTAAACCACATCTAAAAGCCTTAACTAGACTAATAGATACTCCCAAATCTCAAAGGGAACCCAGAACTATACCTGCGTCCGTAGTCAGCCCACTGATGCCGCTAGCCCCCAACTAGAGCACAGCTCCGCTACAAAACCAGTAGCTCCCCGCTAGTGCCCGAACCTCGGGAAAAGACTAGAAACCCATCAGAAACGACTAAAACGCTCTGGAACTCTCGGAATTGGCGAGTGAAAAGTGAAGCCTCGCGCTTCTATTTATAGACAACGATCGGACGATCCGATCCACTTCGGACGCTCCGATCCGGTACACTTCGGACGATCCGATCCACTTCGGACGATCCGAACATTGCATGTCTTCCACGTGTCCAGCCACCTGTCTTCGGACGATCCGAACCCTGATCGGACGATCCGAACTCTGACATGACATGACTCGTCTGACTCCGAACAGAACGGTCCATCCGAACCCACTTCGGACGATCCGAACCAACTTCGGACGATCCGAACCCGGTTCGGTCCTTCCGATCCCACCGAAATACAATTAATCCAATAATTAACTCAAATTAGGCATCGGGATACTACATTCTCCCCCTCTAAAAAGGATTTCGTCCGCGAAATCGAGTCTGAAGAATGACAATTCTGAACAACAATACATTCAACTTAAGAATGAATTACAACTGAAAGCACAACTGAAATTACAATCATAACTGAAAATACTACAACTAGAACAACTCTGGATGCTCTGACCGCATGCGACTCTCTAGTTCCCAAGTAGCTTCTTCAGTACCTCGGCGCTGCCACTGCACTAAGACAAGAGGAATAGTCTTATTCCGCAGTACCTTATCCTTCCGGTCTAAGATCGAAACCGGTCTTTCCACAAAAGACAAATCCGGATTCAGCTGAACTTCTGTCGGATGCAAAACATGAGACTCATCCGCTACGTATCGTCTCAGCAAGGACACATGAAACACATTGTGAACACTAGACAGATACGGTGGCAAAGCTAATCTGTAGGCCAAATCTCCCACACATTCTAAGATCTCAAAAGGACCAATGAATCTCGGAGATAGCTTACCCTTGAGTCCAAATCTCAGAATCCTCCGAAAAGGTGATACCTTGAGAAACACTTTCTCGCCTGCATCAAAATGAAGAGGTCTGCGCTTGGTGTTCGCATAACTCGCTTGTCGATCCTGAGCAGTCTTGATCCGTTGTTTGATCACAAGAACTTTGTCCATGGCCTGCTGAATCAATTCTGGACCCTCAACCTGTCGTTCTCCGACTTCTTCCCAGAACAGGGGAGTACGACAACGTCGACCATACAATGCTTCAAACGGAGACATACCAATACTCCTATGAAAACTGTTGTTGTATGCAAACTCTATCAGTGGCAGATGATCCTGCCAAGCTGGCCCGAAATCCATCACACAAGATCTCAACATATCCTCAAGAGTACGAATAGTCCTCTCTGACTGACCGTCAGTCTCTGGGTGATATGCAGTACTCAAACTCAAGGTAGTGCCCAAAGCTTGCTGAAAGCTGCCCCAAAATCTAGATGTAAAACGAGGATCTCTGTCACTAACGATACTCACGGGCACACCATGAAACCGTACAATCTCCTGAATGTACAACCGTGCCATCCGATCGAAAGTGAAATCTCTGTTATACGGAAGAAAATGGGCAGACTTAGTAAGCCGATCCACTACTACCCAGATAGCATCTCTATTCCCCACAGACATAGGCAAGTGAGTCACGAAGTCCATCGTGATATGCTCCCACTTCCACTCCGGAATAGGAAGATTCTGTAACAAACCTCCGGGTCGTGGATACTCAGCCTTCACCTGCTGACAGACTAGGCACTTGGAGACATACTGATAAACATTACGTTTCATACCCTTCCACCAAAATCGAGTCCTCAAATCTTTATACATCTTGTTGCTCCCTGGATGAACACTCAACTTGCTACGATGAGCCTGGGACAAAATCTCCTCCCTCAAAGTGTCATCTTCCGGTACAACAACACGACCAGATAAGCACAAAAGACCCTCGGACTGATAGAGGAATCCAGAAGTATTATCTCCATCAGCCAACCGAGCTAATTTCTGAACCTTAGAATCAGACATCTGAGCATATCTAATCCGAGAATACAAAACTGGCTCGGACAAAATAGTAGCTATACGGATACTCTCTGTTCCCTTCCGATGCTTACAATTGAATCCCATCGAACAGAAATCCTGAATAATCCCAGATACAGCACAAGTCTGAAGAGCAGATAACCTCACCTTGCGACTAAGAGCATCGGCCGTGAGATTCGCAGATCCTGGATGATACTTGATCTCACAATCGTAATCCTTGAGTAGATCCATCCAACGACGCTGACGCATGTTCAACTCAGCCTGAGTGAACAGATACTTCAAACTCTTATGATCAGTGAAGATCTCAAATCGCTCACCATACAGATAATGGCGCCAGATTTTCAAAGCAAAAACGATCGCTGCTAATTCCAGATCATGAACAGGATAGTTTTCCTCATGAGGCTTTAACTGTCTCGACGCATAAGCAATCACATGCTCATTCTGCATCAGAACACACCCTAGTCCCTGTAAAGAGGCATCGGTGTAAACACTGAAACCACCAGATCCAGACGGTAAAGCCAAAACAGGCGCAGATGTCAAACGTCTGCGAAGTTCCCAGAAACTCTCTTCGCACTCTGATGTCCACTCAAATGAAACATCTTTCCGAGTGAGCTGAGTGAGTGGCTTAGCAATCTGAGAGAAGTTGGCAATGAAACGGCGATAATACCCAGCCAACCCCAGAAAACTGCGGATCTCGGCTACTGTCGTCGGACGCGACCAGTTCAATACCGCTTCCACCTTGCTCGGGTCAACTGAAACTCCCTCGCTAGAAATGACATGACCAAGGAATACAACCCTGTCAATCCAAAACTCACATTTACTTAGCTTCGCATAAAGCTGATTCTCGCGAAGTGTCTGTAAAATAATCCTCAAGTGTTGTGCGTGTTCTTGCTGATCATGCGAATAGATTAAGATATCATCTATAAACACCACAACAAACTTATCCAAGAAATCCCGAAATACCCGATTCATCAGATCCATAAAAACTGCTGGTGCATTCGTCACCCCAAAAGGCATAACCAGAAACTCATAATGCCCATACCGGGTCCTGAATGCAGTCTTCGATATATCTCCCTGATGAACTCGAAGCTGATGATAACCAGACCTTAAATCAATCTTGGAATACACAGAGGTACCTTGCAGTTGATCAAATAAATCATCAATCCGTGGCAACGGATACTTATTCTTTATCGTCGCACGATTCAACTGCCGATAATCTATGCAGAGCCGCATAGAACCATCCTTCTTTTTGACAAAAAGAACTGGTGCTCCCCACGGGGACACACTGGGTCGAATATACCCCTTGTCAAGAAGATCCTGCAACTGCTGTTTCAATTCTTGCATCTCCGATGGAGCTAAACGATAAGGAGCTCTAGAGATTGGTGCCGTGCCTGGCACTAAATCAATGCCGAAATCTACTTCCCGAACAGGAGGAAAACCAGGAATCTCCTCGGGAAAAACATCCGGAAAATCGCAAACCACTGGAATGTCACCGACACCGATACTACCTGCGGACGAATCAATAGCATAGATAAGGTAGCCTTCCCCGCCCGACTCTAAAGCACGACAGGCTTTCAGAGCAGAAACCACAGGCATCGGGGGTCGCGCTCCCTCTCCATAGAAAAACCAACTGTCGCCCTCAACTGGACGAAACTGCACAAACTTCTGATAACAGTCCACAGTAGCTCTAAACACAGTCAGCACATCTATTCCCAGAATGCAATCAAAATCCTCCATCGCAAGAATCATCAAATTAGCAGTTAAAACATTACCCTCAAACTCTAGAGGACAACCCAAAACTAGACGTTTAGCTAACACCGAATGACCCATCGGTGTGGAAACAGATACCACAACGCCCAAAGAAGTGAAAGGTAACGCATGACGCTTAGCAAATCTCGCCGATATGAATGAATGCGATGCACCAGTATCAATGAGAACGTAAGCAGGTAATCCACATAATAAAAACACACCTGCGATAACTCTCTCGTTCTCCTCAGCCGCCTGATCCTGGTTAAGAGCAAAGACCTGCCCTTGAGTACGCGGTCGGAGGTTAGAACCCTGAGTAGACTGTTCCTGCTGTGGCCTCTGATGAACTGAAGCCTGAGAACCAGATCCTGATCCTCCGCCTGTCTGTGGACAATCTCTCTTCATGTGGCCCATCTTACCGCACTTGTAACAAGCACCCGCAACCCTGCGACAACGCTCCGTCGGGTGATCCTTCCCGCAGTGCTGACACGGGCCCCTCTTCTTCCCAAAATGGTGAACTCCTCCAGATCCAGAGGAAGAAGAAGTAGATCCAGCCTTCTTAAATGCTTGGGCGCGGGGACCCAAAGAACTAGTAGGACGAGCAGACTGCATGGCTCGACCTCTCAACAAACTGCCCTCAGCCTGGCGACAACGATTTACAAGGCCCTCATACGATGTCGGATCATCGCAGACAACAACCCGATCATAAATCTCCTGATTGAGGCCCTGAAGAAAATGGTTATACTTGGCCATAGCATTGTCACTGACATGCGGAACATATGGAAGCAACTCAAAGAACTTCTGCTGATACTCATCAACAGACAAACTTCCCTGCTTCAGATTGATCAACTCAATCGCCTTGGTCTGCAGAAGAGCTGGCGGAAAGTAAAGCAACATGAAAGCGGCTCGGAAATCGGCCCAAAGAACTCGACCCTGTCGCTGAACTATCGGTGCAGAGGTAGACCTCCACCACTTGCGCGCACCACCCTCCAGCAAGAAATCAAGGGTATCAATCTGCTGCTCCGCCGAGCACTGAAAAGTCTTGAAGCAGCTCTCCATCCTCTCAAGCCAGTTCTCCGCAACATCCGGAGTCTCACCGCCCGAAAGAGGTTTCGGCCCCATCTGCAAGAACCGATGCATACTAAAACTCCGAGGCTCATCACGACGGTGTTGACGACGTTCTCGATGCTCTCGACGACGTTCCCGATCGTCGCGGTCTCCCCAGCGTCCAACGCTGCCATGACTACTAGCATCGTCGTCAAAACCAGACATCTCTTAGCTACAAAAGTTACCAGAGATTAAACCCAAAAGAACAGTTCTAAATCCCAAAATCTTAATGCATGCTCTGATACCATAAATGTAGTGACCCGTTCCAGAATCACCTACTAAACAGAACTTAAGCATGCAAAATTAACATTTAAAACCGAATCAGGTAAACAGCGGAAAAACAATAATACAACCCAATCGAATCTGTAAGTACAAAATACTTAAACAACCAGATCGAACTAAATTCCAAGAACAAATACCAACAACTACAGGTCAACCTCTGCCAGCTCCCTGTCCACTCCCTCCTGGACCGTCTAACCTGAGACCTGCCCCATCGAATAGGGTGTCCAAAACAGAGATAAACCGAGGACGTGAGCATAAAACGCTCAGTACCGAAAGCATGAGTATACAAGACTATGACATGCATGTATGCAAAATGTACTGGATACCAGGATCTGGGTATAACGAAATACTGCTCAGACAAATGACGTCAAGGTATGTAGCACTCTGCGCCGTCGCACCAGGAGGTGGCTCCCATACCAAATGAACCTGTGGATATACCGGTGACCTGACCACCGTCGGCCAACGGGGTCCAACCATCCACAACAAATGAGGGCTGAGCACCCTCTCAACAGGCTATCTCAAAGATAATCAGGCTCAACATGATTATGCAAATGCCGCATAATAAACCATGCATCATATGACAGATAATAATGCAACACATAAACATGCAACACATAGTAAAGCATACTCAATCCTGCTATCTCGGATAGTACTTTCGTACCTCAAACCAGTAGATCCTAGCAATCAGCCCTAGAATCAAGCCTACAATCCAAGTGATACCATATCACTAAACCACATCTAAAAGCCTTAACTAGACTAATAGATACTCCCAAATTTCAAAGGGAACCCAGAACTATACCTGCGTCCGTAGTCAGCCCACTGATGCCGCTAGCCCCCAACTAGAGCACAGCTCCGCTACAAAACCAGTAGCTCCCCGCTAGTGCCCGAACCTCGGGAAAAGACTAGAAACCCATCAGAAACGACTAAAACGCTCTGGAACTCTCGGAATTGGCGAGTGAAAAGTGAAGCCTCGCGCTTCTATTTATAGACAACGATCGGACGATCCGATCCACTTCGGACGCTCCGATCCGGTACACTTCGGACGATCCGAACATTGCATGTCTTCCACGTGTCCAGCCACCTGTCTTCGGACGATCCGAACCCTGATCGGACGATCCGAACTCTGACATGACATGACTCGTCTGACTCCGAACAGAACGGTCCATCCGAACCCACTTCGGACGATCCGAACCAACTTCGGACGATCCGAACCCGGTTCGGTCCTTCCGATCCCACCGAAATACAATTAATCCAATAATTAACTCAAATTAGGCATCGGGATACTACACGAATTATGACTCATGATTTATGTTAAAGATTTTTAAGACTATTTATTTATGTTTTTTGAGATATTTTTGAGAGGTTTAATTTTATGACTATTGCATTTGATTTTTCATGTGAGAAATGTATATGGCCGAAAATTGAGTGTTTAGAAGAAAAAAAAATTTGGTACTTTTAAAGCAATAAAAAGGGCAGACGTTTCAAAAACAGTTTGAATGCAGTAGTTAATCAGTTAAATACACGAGATATGTTTATGGATGTTCGGAGACTTCAACTGCTCCTACGTCACCCCTTCTATCTCCACGGATAGGATCCACTAGATGACTTTGCTTTATACAACTACTTGTACAAACCCACTCAGCTAGGTTACCCATTGCCTAAACTGAACTCCTAGCTACGACTGAAGGCAGCACCTTCTAGCCAACACTTCTTTAATGTCTTTGTGTCAAAGACTACGTACACAAGTTTAACGTCTTTGTGCAAGACTGTTTTTGGGTGATGAGAGGGTTTGTGTGTATGAGAACTAAACAAGGTTGTTCTCACACACTGAGGGAAATATGCTTCTAATCTAAGCTGATATATCTGTGAAGAGATCCCTCGAATGGGCTGAATGCTTCTCTCAAGCTGATATAACTTTGAAGCGTGCCCTTCTCTATTTTTCTTGGGTTATCTTCTTGTTATGTTCTACTGAGTCTTCACTGATCTCTTCCTTATATAGGCGAAAAAACTGATCGTACAGTGAAACTCAATTATTGTATCCGTTGCATTTGAATCGGCTTCTTGGACTTTTTGTCTCGACTTTTCGACTGCCCTTTTGAAGCGTTTTGTCTTTAATGCTCTGATGCAACGTCCATTATTGTCCCTTGACTGTATAATGGCTTTGTACCTTCACGTACAACTGGAATCCACTTGAAAGAGTTTGTCTTCATCCATAACTGAACGATTCTAACTGATGCTTCGAACTGGTCAGTTGAACTGATCTTTCAGTTGGGCTGGTGAAATCAATTGACTTGTCAGTGGAACTGATTTCACACTTCGTTCAGTTGGACTGATCAGCTGGGTTTATTTATCAGTTGAACACTCCTTCGTCTGGCCAGGCTTCTGAGGTTTTCCTGCTGAATCACCTATCAACTGGACAATCAGCTGGACTGCTCAATAGACGTAACCAGTTAGACTGATTCATTTTGTGCGATCAGTTGGTTCTTCAGTTTTGCGATGTAAACATCTCGTGAGTGATCCTAGATGATGCACACTAAGGTAGATCATTAGTAACACAATTAACAAGTTTTGTTATCTTCAAAATCAAGATTGCGAACTTGAAAAGTTCCAACATCATCCTTGAACATCTTGTCCCTACACGAGAAAATGTAAACATAATTTTTCTCGGTCAATAAAAAGAAGAAAGATTGGGAGATCCCCGACCCTACCTTATTCTCTCCTCTATCTTGACCCATTTTCGACAGAAACATAAGTGACATAAAATATCATCATGTACTAGGATGGTAGTTCTAAAGAATTTGACAAACATGGTAACTAAAAAAAATTTGATCTTGGGCTCAGGTTTAAAAGGATATGGAGACCAAACCTCGATCTTGTCTTTCAGATTCATGTCACAAGTCCAAGGCTCAGTCACACAGGCTCAGACGTAAAAGAATCGGTTAGGCCACCCCTTATGGGGAGATGGGTTGCCTCCTAGAAACTTATGCTCGACTTTTGGGTTGATATAAAATTTACCCGGACCTATCCTCTTGATATGTACAAATCTAAGGAGAAGACCTATGGAAACCTACATATTGAAATATTTAAAAATAAACTAAGGATAGAAAGTAGAGTAGGATTTCAGGAGGAGTTGGCTCGGCGAAATGTCATAGTACTCGCACATTTTTTGGATAGTTTTGGGGAATGAAATTTGGAGATCCATATCTATTTGGTCAATATAAAAGGCGTGGTAGTCAAGAGGTGGGCAATTTGGTCAAATTTTCTATGATTGAGGTAAGACCCGGCCACCTCATACCATTTCAACCTCATTTTTCTCTTTAAATGTTGTTTTATGGCCTGAATGGTTTTAAGCCTATGCCTATGCTCAATATCCTGACCAGAGTTCGAGACATCCTCAGAACCCGAAAAGCTAGAATTTGGGTTGGCGATATATGTCGTTACCTATAGGGGTATCTACTCCCTCAATTCGATGGGCGTCTACCTCCTGGGCTAATTCCTGAATTATTCTAAGGTTAGGACTCGACGTGATAAAGTTATAAGGCTACGAGTTAACTTACTGAGGATTAAATGGTAGCTGGAATAGAAATTTCTGGTCGGAAGGTGACTAGTGAATTGGAAAGAGTAACGTCATGGAGGTGAGAATGTGACAAGGACGGGAAAGACTTGTATGTTTATAGGCGGACTCACATGATTGCAACAGTACGATCTGAAGCAATATGAAAATCTACATTCGAGCTTGAAACTAAACTCGTCGCCTTGGGAATCTGAACAGGGCCTTAACCATGACTATCCACGTGTATCGAACGGTCGAAAATAGAAGTCACGCAGATTGAGGTTTTATCCACGTGGATCCTAATCCTAGCCATTTGTAACCCTCCACTTTGACGATCTAGATGTGAGCCAAGGAAATTGAGAGCCTAGATAAGCATTTGGGTTGGCTGATAGGACTCGTTTTTACGTGTTTTTAGTGTTGGTTTTGAGTCGCATTCATGCATCATATTAGTTTGTTTAGTTTAATTTAGCATTCATTTAGCATTATTTAGCATTTGGCTGATCTCGTGTATTTTGTGGTTGTTTTGTAGGAAGTGGACCAAAAAGTGGGATTTTATTTGCATAGCATCGAAGAGGTCTCGCTAGGGCGGTCAAAAGTGACCGCCCCAGCGAGCATATTGGCCCAGCCGAGGAGTTTCTGCGCGAGTCATTCGCTAGGGCGGTCAAAAATGACCGCCCCAGCGAATCCATCGATGTGAACGAGAATATTTTGCGCGAAGCTCTCGCTAGGGCGGTCAAAAGTGACCGCCCCAGCGAGACCAAAGACACGGCCAGGAATTTTAATTCGAGAATCACTCGCCCCAGCGGACAATCCTGACCGCCCTAGCGAGCGACGCAATCCGGGAAGATTTGTTTCCAAGTTTTGTGGACTTTATCTTAGACCATAACCTAATACACGAGAGAGGCGCCGATTTGGAGACTATTCTGATATTTTCCATCACTTTTCTTGGGAGGAAGGCTAGGAGCAAGAGAGACTTTCGAAGAACTCGAGAATTCCAAGCGTCGCAGCCGTCATCCATCGTCAACCTTAGTAATTTAATTATTCAGTTTTTATTTCTTGCATAGATTGTTGATTTTTATTATGAATTTTGTTGGCTAAACTCTATATTTGTTGGGATTTGAGGGGATCCTACCCCGTACTCGTTGTTTAACATTATTTATCGACGTTTTTATGAGTGATTTGTTTATGCTTTTGTGCTTTCTCATTTCAATTGAAGTCTAGCTAACTTCCTTTGATTATTTCATGTTGTTAATGATTTCGATAGAATAATTGACAATAGGATCGAATAGCATAGACCACGGATTTACAATTTTAGTAGATATACGGAATTGGGTACGTGTCGATAGTGATAATTCACCCGGATGAAAGCTAGCGGATTCCATAGAACGTAATGCAATCGTGAACTGTTAAATAATTGAGGATACTTGATTACTGCATGTTTATGATTAGTATTAATATAGCTCGACAGAGTATATTAATTAGTCTAGGGAATTCCGTCGAATGCACGAGTAAAAGTCGAGTATAATTATTTGAACACGAGCGGTAGGTGAACTGATAATTCCCAACAAATTCGCTTCTCATTTGATTTACATCCAATTTAATCATTGATTTCTTGATTATTTGTTCTTGCATTTTAATCATTTTAGTTATTAAATTCACTTTAGTTTAATCACCAACTCAATCTATCGTTGCTAAAGAAATTGAAGTGAAAATAAGAATAGTGTAACGCAGTTCTTGTGGATCGATACTCGTATTCACTTACGTTTATTATAACTTGACTATCGTGCACTTGCGATATTTTAAATCGAGCTTTCATTTATAAAATAAATTTTGGAACTATTCACTGTGCAAGTTTTGCTCGATCAAGTTTTTGGCGCCGTTGCCGGGGACTGTTGATTCACAATTTTTCTATTTTTCATTTAAATTCTTTAGTATTATTTATTTTATTGTTAGTTGATACTCCTATTCTGTTGCAGATTTTTCTTGTGGTGCATGCGAAGATCACTCGAAGTTAAGCTTGAGCCTTTTGACCCTGAGATCGAACGCACTGCTAGACGCCGAAGACAACAGCAAAGACTCAAGGAACAAATGGATAGGCACGAACAAGAGCAGGAGGCGGACCGCCAAAATGAGAGACGGATTGAGATGCCACGCCGTATACCGATGATGGATTATGCACAACCGTCTCTTGATGGAGCACGTCCAAGCATCGTGAGACCAGTCATCCGAGCTAACCAGTTTGAGATCAAGCCAGCTATCATTCAGATGATTCAAAACACTGTTCAATTTGGGGGAAGTGCACTTGACGACCCTAATTCTCATATAGCTGATTTTCTTGAAATTTGCGATACTTTTAAGTTTAATGCTGTGTCTGATGATGCTGTTCGTTTGCGTTTATTTCCATTTTCACTAAGAGATAAAGCTAAGGCGTGGTTAAACTGTTTGCCTGTAGGGTCTATCACTACATGGGAGGATATGGCGAAGGCATTCCTGATCAAGTACTTTCCTCCGTCGAAGACTATGAAGCTGAGAGCCGACATTACTACTTTTGCTCAATATGAGCTTGAGTCACTTTACGAGGCGTGGGAGCGATACAAGGATTTATTGAGGAGATGTCCACACCATGAGCTACCTCTTGGGTTAGTTGTTCAAACTTTTTACTACGGCCTGCTTACTCCTAACCGTACCATGATAGATGCTGCTGCATGTGGTAACTTGCTGAGAAAAACGGCTGAGGAAGGATATGAATTATTGGAGGAGATGGCTGCTAGTAGCTATCATCCTCATTCCGATAGGCAGAAACGAGGTGCTGGAGTTAATCAAGTCACTGATTTGTCTGCGGTGTCAGCACAGTTAGAGGCTTTGAACAGAAAGATTGATGGGATGAGTGCGAGTGGATCGGCTATGCGTCTGCAAGAGATTTTCTGTGATAAGTGTGGAGGTGAGCATGACGTGCAGGATTGCCAAGATGGCAATCCATTCTATGTGCCTGAGGGAGCAAAACACGTGGGATTCCAGAACCGTCCTAGAAATGACCCTTATTCAAACTCTTATAATCCGGGATGGAGGAATCACCCAAACTTTTCGTGGGGAGGTCAAAACAACCAAAACCGCCAACAAAGAGGTCCACCACATGGGATGCACCAATGATTCAAGCCAGAACCGCCTAGGGAGGAGAAGTCAAATTTAGAGCAAATGATGACTAAATTTATTTCAGCAACCGAGACGAGATTTCAGAATCAGGATGCATCCATAAAGGGGTTAGAGAATCAAATTGGGCAGTTGGCTAAGTTAATTGCTAATAGGGAGCAAGGAACTTTGCCAAGCAACACGGAGACTAACCCGAGAGAGCAAGTGAAAGCTGTGGAATTGCGTAGTGGAAGAGCACTCGAGTCTAATGAGGAAAGGACCAAGCATGGTGAGGATGAGGTGGAACATCAAGGAGGTAAGTCTTCTAACTCTACATTTACACCTACTGCACCGAATAAAATTGTTATCCCTCTACCTTTCCCCGCAGCAATGAAGAAAGCTAAGTTAGATGCACAATTTGGTAAATTTCTTGAGGTATTCAAAAAACTGCATATTAACATTCCTTTTGCTGATGCCTTATTGAATATGCCAAGTTATGCAAAATTCTTGAAAGATATCTTGGCGAATAAGCGGAAGCTAGAAGATCATATGACTGTGAACTTGACTGAAAATTGCTCCGCTTTAGTTCAAAACAAGATGCCTCCAAAGCAAAAAGATCCAGGGAGTTTCTCTATACCTTGCATTATTGGTGATATTAATTTTCATAAAGCTCTATGTGATCTTGGTGCGAGTATTAATTTGATGCCCTATTCTGTGTTTAGGAGACTGGGATTGGGTGAACCCAAGCCAACTAGGATGTCATTGCAGCTGGCTGACAGATCTGTCAAGTATCCACGTGGGATTATCGAAGATGTCTTGGTGAAAGTGGATAAGTTTATTTTTCCTGCAGATTTTGTAGTACTTGACATGGAGGAAGATTTAGAGATGCCTTTAATCCTAGGGAGACCATTTCTGGCTACAGGGAAAGCACTGATTGATGTTGACGAGGGAAAATTGAGACTGAGAGTTGGAGAAGAAGAAATTATTTTTGATGTCTTTAATACTCTCAAGCACACAATGCACAATGATAGTTGTTTTCGTGTTGATGTCTTAGATTCTCTCGTTTGTGATTTTGTGCAGGATGGATTGCAAGAACCATTGGAGGCCACTCTCACTACGGAAAAGCAGGAGGACGAGTTAGACGAGGAAAAGATGGAGATGGTAGCTCACTTGAATGCCATTCCACCTTGGAGAAAGCAAGTGAGGCTTCGACTAGAGGAATTGGGAGACAGAAAAGATTTAATGCCTCAAAAGTCGAGCCTAGAGGAGCCACCTACTTTGGAGCTCAAACCACTACCTCCACATCTCAAGTACGTATATCTAGGAGAAAATAATAAACTGCCTGTTATTATTTCTTCTTCTTTGACAGATGATATGGAGAGTAAGCTCTTAGAAGTCCTTAAGGAGCATAGAGGAGCATTCGCTTGGAAAGTTGCGGACATCAAGGGGATAAGTCCTTCGATCTGCATGCACAAAATTCTGATGGAGGATAAATACTCACCTCTAGCACAACCTCAAAGGAGACTCAATCCAAAGATGCAGGAGGTCATAAAAGCTGAAACGATCAAACTTCTGGATGCAGGTATTATCTATCCTATCTCTGATAGTGCGTGGGTAAGTCCTGTGCAATATGTGCCTAAAAAGGGTGGGATTACTGTTATTACCAATGAAAAAAATGAGTTGATTCCCACTAGAACTGTTACGGGTTGGCGTGTGTGCATGGATTATAGGAAATTAAATGATGCAACCCGTAAAGATCACTTCCCCCTGCCATTTATTGATCAAATGATTGAACGATTAGCCGGTCATGAATTTTACTGTTTTTTGGATGGATATTCGGGATACAATCAAATCACAATTGCACCTGAGGACCAAGAGAAAACTACTTTCACTTGCCCTTATGGTACTTTTGCGTTTAGACGTATGCCCTTTGGTCTATGCAATGCACCTGCTACATTTCAAAGATGCATGACCGCTATTTTTCATGACATGATTGAGAATTTTCTTGAAGTTTTTATGGATGACTTCTCCATTTTTGGCTCTTCGTTTAATGAATGTCTAGAAAATTTGAACTTGGTGCTTATCAGATGTGAAGAGAGCAATTTGGTGTTAAATTAGGAGAAGTGTCATTTCATGGTGCAAGAGGGGATTGTGTTAGGGCACAAGGTGTCAGAAAATGGAATGGAGGTCGACAAAGCCAAGGTGGAAGTAATCAAAAATCTACCACCTCCGTCATCAATCAAGGGAGTCCGCAGTTTCTTGGGGCATGCTGGTTTTTATAGTCGTTTCATTAAAGATTTTTCTAAAATTGCTAAGCCCTTGTCCTCTCTATTGATGAAAGATGTTGAGTTTAATTTTGATTCTACTTGTCTGCAGGCATTCGAGATACTCAAGGAGAGTTTGGTGACAGCACCTGTTCTGACTGCCCCTGATTGGGAGCTACCGTTTGAGGTGATGTGCGATGCTAGTGATACAGCTGTGGGTGCGGTGCTGGGTCAAAGGAAGAACAAGGTATTTCATACCATCTACTACGCAAGTAAGACTTTAAATGATACTCAATTGAATTACGCTACTACTGAAAAGGAATTACTTGCTATAGTATTTGCTTTCGAGAAATTTCATTCATATCTTGTTCTGTCTAAAGTGATTGTGTATACAGATCATTCTGCCCTAAAATACTTGCTTGCTAAGAAAGATGCGAAACCTAGGTTAATTAGGTGGATTTTACTATTGCAAGAATTTGATCTCGAGATTCGAGATAAAAAGGGTGTAGAAAATGTGGTTGCTGATCATTTGTCTAGGCTTGAGGATGTTAGAATTAATGGCGTTGATGCTGATATAGATGTCTGGTTCCCTGATGAGCAATTGTTTGAGGTGAATGCGTGCCCTTGGTATGCCAATTTTGCCAATTTTCTTGTCACCGGCACACCCCCCCCAAATTTATCATTTCACCAAAGAAAGAAATTCTTTTCTGACGTGAAATATTATTTTTGGGAGGAACCGTTTTTGTTTAAAATCTGTGCAGATGCCATGATAAGGAGATGTGTAGCGGAGGAGGAAACCAGTCAAATTCTGAACCACTGCCATGACCGTGAGGTAGGTGGTCACTTTGGACCCATACGGACGGCATCTAAGGTACTTGAATGTGGCTTCTATTGGCCAACTCTTTTTAAGGATGCTCGTTTGTATGTTCTCAATTGTGATAGATGCCAACGCACAGGTAATATTTCCAACCGTCATGAGATGCCTTTGAATAATATTATTGAGTGTGAAATATTTGATGTGTGGGGGATTGATTTTATGGGTCCTTTTCCTGCTTCTTTTGGAAAGAAATTTATTTTGGTGGCAGTGGAGTATGTGTCGAAATGGGTGGAGGCAGAGACTTGTGCCACGAATGATGCACAAGTGGTGTTAAAATTTTTAAAGAAACACATTTTTAATCGATTTGGTACACCGCGTGCAATCATAAGTGATGGTGGCACCCATTTTTGGAATAAAATTTTTGATAAACTGTTGGGCAAATATGGTGTCACCCACAAAGTTTCCACTCCATACCATCCCCAAACTAGTGGACAAGTTGAAGTGTCCAATCGAGAGATTAAGAGGATTTTAGAAAAGACGGTTAATGTGAATCGAAAGGACTGGTCCATTCGGTTAGATGATGCTTTGTGGGCTTATCGTACTGCGTTCAAAACACCTATAGGCACTACACCATATAGGTTACTTTTTGGTAAAGCATGTCATCTACCCGTAGAATTAGAGCATAGAGCATATTGGGCGACCAAGGCACTAAACTTTGAT
Source organism: Primulina eburnea (assembly GCF_022965805.1). Classification (NCBI taxonomy): domain Eukaryota; kingdom Viridiplantae; phylum Streptophyta; class Magnoliopsida; order Lamiales; family Gesneriaceae; genus Primulina; species Primulina eburnea. The sequence goes on from NW_027331355.1 coordinate 502,749, forward strand.
TTTGCTCTTGCAGGTGAGAAACGATTGCTGCAGTTGAGTCAGTTGGATGAGTTCTGAGATACAGCTTATGATCTTGCCCTATCTTACAAGGAACGCACCAAAAGAGCCCATGATAAACACATTGTAAGAAGAGAATTCAAAGTGGGTGAAGCGGTGTTGTTATACAACTCTCGCTTACGACTTTTTCCGGGCAAGCTGAAGTCCAGATGGTCAGGACCATTCATCATAGCCGAGGTGTTCCCATCAGGTGCAGTGGTGTTGCATGATGGCAAGGAAGGGACGTTTACTGTGAACGCCCAAAGATTAAAGCACTATATTGGTGGCACAATTGAGCCACAAATTGGAGTCACTCGGCTCCATGACAGTCGTTGAGGACATGGGTGAAAAGTCGAGCTCTATACTATAAATTGAGAACTACCTCTACTCCTTATTTTGATTTTAATTAGATTTTTTTTTTTAGCATTCGCATCATTTGTATTTAGGTAGTTGCATGGCATGGCATTCATTGTTTTTATTTATTTTTTTTCGAGAGTATCTCGCTAGGGCGGTCAAAACCGACCGCCCCAGCGAGCCGTCGTTTTTAAAAAAAAAAATTTTCACTGAATATACCTCGCTAGGGCGGTTATTTTTGACCGCCCCAGCGAGGCGTCGTTTTTTTTAAAAAATTTTTTCACCGAATATACCTCGCTAGGGCGGTCACTTTTGACCGCCCCCGCGAGCACTCATATTTTTTAAATTTGTCTTGGCGAGAACCCCTCGCTAGGGCGGTCAAAACTGACCGCCCCAGCGAGCACGCGTATAAAAAATAATTGGTCACCGCAAACCACTCGCTAAGGCGGACACTTTTGACCGCCCTAGCGAGTCGCGCAGACTATAAAAAAAAATTTTCTCCCCTTTCTTCCCCACTTCGAACCCTACCCCTTTCCTCTCCAATAATCGGCGCCTCCTCCATCTTTTACGCTCAAATCTTCTTATTTTGTGATAATTTCAGGAAAAGACTCGATCTTGGACGCTACCCTCCACCGGGACGCGTTTACACTACAATTTCTTCTACTCCGGTCATCTTCCAAGGATTCCGGCGAGCTTTTCCGGCGAACTTCGAAAATTTTCCGGCGACTTCAGACTCTTTGCACTCCCATCTCCACATGGCACCTAAACGGTCTAAGGTAACTCACGGTGCCTCTAGTTCTCGTTCGACTCCGTCTAATTTTGTTAATGAGAAAGCTCGGGAGCGGTTTGAGCATGCTAAACTACATAGAAAACCAATCCCTGAGCGAGGGTTTACTACATCTGTTATTAGTGATTTTCCGGAAGTCTTAGTAGAGGGACGAGGGTGGAGCAATTTCTTAGCACAACCGAATGCCGCGGTGATTCCGGTTGTGCGTGAATTCTATGCCAATGCTCCGGAGCGGAGTGAGCCTAAGGCATCTGTGCGGGGGCGTCTAGTCCCGTATGATTCGAGAACTATCAATGACTTGCTGGGTTTACCGTCGGTCGATGACTCTGAGTTTCAGGCGTGGGTGCTCAACCCGGACTATGATTTAATTATTCGCACGCTCTGCTATCCGGGCACCACATGGAAACAGCCGGGGACGTATACGGTTTTTCTTGAAAAATTTTTGAGAGTGGACGCGGCAATGTGGTATGCGTTTCTATCTAAGAGATTGATGCCGGTCGGGCATACGAGTGATGTCCAGCGTGAGCGGGCGGTTGTTCTGTATGCCATCCAGACTGGGATGGCGATTGATGTGGGCAGACTCATCTTTGGACAGCTCAACATGTGCATACACAGCAGCAATTTGGCGTTTTATTTTCCGACGATCGTGACTGAGTTATGTGCCCGAGCGGGGGTGATATTTGCCGATGATGATGAGTGGCTACCACCGATGAGAGCCATTGATGACGCTCTTTATCGATCCAAGAGGGAGAAGAGGCAGGCAGAGCTGCCCGAGGATGTATTTTTCGAGTATGGGGGCGCCGCTCACCCACCTCCGGCTTTACTACATGCACCACCACCTCCGCAGCAACGCTGCTGTGCCATGCGAGATCGCATCAACGAATTGGGCGCTTGGGCCACATATCAGACTGAGTATCAGGCCGTGAATCAAGCTCATATTCAGAACGTCGAGTACTTGGTACAGGGGATCTCCACGCATTTGGGCATCGACACATCCGGCCGGCCTCCTGTACCCGCATACCCGCCACCCTTCCAGTTCCAGTACCATTATCCTATGCCGCCACCAGCTGACGAGGGAGTCCGACCACCTGAGCATGACGAGGAGGAGGAGTTCTGATCAGGGGAGTTCACTGTTTCCCCTTTCTTTTTATTTTTATTTTGTTTGTTTTGTCATTGCATTTGCATTCATTCGTTTTTATGTTTTTAGTCTTTGTTTCGTTTTGTGCTATGAGGGCATGGCACAACTCTAGTATGAGGGGGTGGGTAGATTGTTTTGATTGTTTAGTTAATTGGTTTAGTTTCGTTGCATTTCTGTTGTTTGGTGTCGGTTATGTTGGTTTCTTTTGTTGGGTGTCGTTATGGTGAGAAGCCATCGTTTATGAGCCAATGATGATCTTGAATTGATAGTTTACAAAAATGTTGATTGGGTCACTTCGTGAACGGTACTCTGAATTGTTGAAGCATAAAGTTTGGTACAAAATTTGAACTTTTGAGCACATTTGCGTGGGGACTAGGATTTTGTAGGAATAATGGTGAAATTTGAAAAATTTTGTTTGGTTAACTTGAAAGGCACCATTTATGAGTTGATTTAGCATGCAAACCCGTGAAAATAAGTCGCTAATAGTGACCTTGATTGAGAAAAGTTGATTTGCCTTGAACTTTACTTGTACCTCCTCTCCAATGCACTAATTAAAAGATCAAACTCCCAACCGGCTATAATCCAAAGTGATATCATTCTTAGCCTAGGGAGTACATGTGTGAAAATTGTGCATTCAAAAAAAAAAAAAAAAAAAGGGAGAAAAGAAAATAAGGAGATGTAAGGTGAGGGGGAGCCTAAATAAAAGGAATGAAATTCTATTCCTAGGCTAAAAGTTGGAGATGTAAGGAGACGAGGAAAGTCAGACGCAAAAGTCTTGACAATTGCACAATGAAAATGATCGGTGTACTCCCAACTTTTTAGCCACTTGAGCTTATTTCCCTTCCTTTCGACACCCCTATCTGCTCTTAAAAGTTGAATAAAGTTCACTTTATGGCTAGTGATAAATGGATACGGGAATGCATGCTAGTGAGACTTGTATTGAAGTGCTAATTAAGTGACTCGCATGATTTGATAATTGATCTATTTGACGTACGAATGACTAGACCCATCACGACACACACACACGTTCAAACTAGTGTTGATATTTATGTGTAGATGAGAAATGAGTATTCGTTTGCGATTTGACTTGACTATGATTGGTAGTGGGAAAGTAAACTGAGGCATGAACATAACCGTTGTCGACTCACCATTTACATTTACTTGTGTTGGTTTTTCTTGTTTGAGTTTGTTTGTTTTTGTTGAGTTTGTTTAGTATCTCGTGCTTTAACCTATTTTACTCGAGGGCGAGCAAAGGTTAGCATGAGGGGGTTGATAGGACTCGTTTTTACGTGTTTTTAGTGTTGGTTTTGAGTCGCATTCATGCATCATATTAGTTTGTTTAGTTTAATTTAGCATTCATTTAGCATTATTTAGCATTTGGCTGATCTCGTGTATTTTGTGGTTGTTTTGTAGGAAGTGGACCAAAAAGTGGGATTTTATTTGCATAGCATCGAAGAGGTCTCGCTAGGGCGGTCAAAAGTGACCGCCCCAGCGAGCATATTGGCCCAGCCGAGGAGTTTCTGCGCGAGTCATTCGGACCGCCCCAGCGAATCCATCGATGTGAACGAGAATATTTTGCGCGAAGCTCTCGCTAGGGCGGTCAAAAGTGACCGCCCCAGCGAGACCAAAGACACGGCCAGGAATTTTAATTCGAGAATCACTCGCCCCAGCGGACAATCCTGACCGCCCTAGCGAGCGACGCAATCCGGGAAGATTTGTTTCCAAGTTTTGTGGACTCTATCTTAGACCATAACCTAATACACGAGAGAGGCGCCGATTTGGAGACTATTCTGATATTTTCCATCACTTTTCTTGGGAGGAAGGCTAGGAGCAAGAGAGACTTTCGAAGAACTCGAGAATTCCAAGCGTCGCAGCCGTCATCCATCGTCAACCTTAGTATTTTAATTATTCAATTTTTATTTCTTGCATAGATTGTTGATTTTTATTATGAATTTTGTTGGCTAAACTCTATATTTGTTGGGATTTGAGGGGATCCTACCCCGTACTCGTTGTTTAACATTATTTATCGACGTTTTTATGAGTGATTTGTTTATGCTTTTGTGCTTTCTCATTTCAATTGAAGTCTAGCTAACTTCCTTTGATTATTTCATGTTGTTAATGATTTCGATAGAATAATTGACAATAGGATCGAATAGCATAGACCACGGATTTACAATTTTAGTAGATATACGGAATTGGGTACGTGTCGATAGTGATAATTCACCCGGATGAAAGCTAGCGGATTCCATAGAACGTAATGCAATCGTGAACTGTTAAATAATTGAGGATACTTGATTACTGCATGTTTATGATTAGTATTAATATAGCTCGACAGAGTATATTAATTAGTCTAGGGAATTCCGTCGAATGCACGAGTAAAAGTCGAGTATAATTATTTGAACACGAGCGGTAGGTGAACTGATAATTCCCAACAAATTCGCTTCTCATTTGATTTACATCCAATTTAATCATTGATTTCTTGATTATTTGTTCTTGCATTTTAATCATTTTAGTTATTAAATTCACTTTAGTTTAATCACCAACTCAATCTATCGTTGCTAAAGAAATTGAAGTGAAAATAAGAATAGTGTAACGCAGTCCTTGTGGATCGATACTCGTATTCACTTACGTTTATTATAACTTGACTATCGTGCACTTGCGATATTTTAAATCGAGCTTTCATTTATAAAACAAATTTTGGAACTATTCACTGTGCAAGTTTTGCTCGATCAAGTTTTTGGCGCCGTTGCCGGGGACTGTTGATTCACAATTTTTCTATTTTTCATTTAAATTCTTTAGTATTATTTATTTTATTGTTAGTTGATACTCCTATTCTGTTGCAGATTTTTCTTGTGGTGCATGCGAAGATCACTCGAAGTTAAGCTTGAGCCTTTTGACCCTGAGATCGAACGCACTGCTAGACGCCGAAGACAACAGCAAAGACTCAAGGAAAAAATGGATAGGCACGAACAAGAGCAGGAGGCGGACCGCCAAAATGAGAGACGGATTGAGATGCCACGCCGTATACCGATGATGGATTATGCACAACCGTCTCTTGATGGAGCACGTCCAAGCATCGTGAGACCAGTCATCCGAGCTAACCAGTTTGAGATCAAGCCAGCTATCATTCAGATGATTCAAAACACTGTTCAATTTGGGGGAAGTGCACTTGACGACCCTAATTCTCATATAGCTGATTTTCTTGAAATTTGCGATACTTTTAAGTTTAATGCTGTGTCTGATGATGCTGTTCGTTTGCGTTTATTTCCATTTTCACTAAGAGATAAAGCTAAGGCGTGGTTAAACTGTTTGCCTGTAGGGTCTATCACTACATGGGAGGATATGGCGAAGGCATTCCTGATCAAGTACTTTCCTCCGTCGAAGACTATGAAGCTGAGAGCCGACATTACTACTTTTGCTCAATATGAGCTTGAGTCACTTTACGAGGCGTGGGAGCGATACAAGGATTTCCTACACAAACTCAAGGTGGCCGGAAATGCAACGGAAGCACAAAAATTTTCGATTTTAGCATATAAATTTCGACCACCTTGAGTTTGTGTAGGAAATACAATAAAACACCAAAATGACATTCATAGTGTGTTTAGAAATAGTTACCTATCAACCTCTTAAGGTTGATGATGGCTCCAACCAAGTTGTAAACAACTTGGCTCTTGAATGGAATGAAAATCTACAAGCTTCCTTGGACTCCTTTCTTTCCTTCAAATTAGGCCCACCACTTGCAAACTAGAACCCCTCTTATTTTGCACTAGAAAAATAAAAAGATTTTTCAAGGAGAAGTATTTTTCTTCCTCAACACTTGAAGAGAAAAATTGAGAGAAAACTTGGTGAGAATGATATGAGAATTTCGGCCATCTAGCTTGAATGAGGGGGAAGGGAGACTTGTCTTGGTCTTGCAAAAAGTAGAGACAAAAGTAGCATGCCAAGCCTTGAAAGTTGCAAAAGTTGTCTCCAACCCTTCACCTCCCATCCATGCATATATTATATGGTTTTTAACAAATTAAAAAAACCATGGACTAAATTCAATTATCTCAAACATATTTGAGACTAATTAAACATTACTTGAATTTACCCAAGTCCCACTAGTTAAATAATTAATTTAAATTGAGCTCTACAAGACTCAATATAATTTAATTAATTCAACACTTGAATTAATTTAATTATTTGGACTCTACTAGGTCCACTAGTGTTTAATTAATTCAACACTTGAATTAATTTAATTTAGTCCATAATAATGTTTATGAAAATCACAATTTTCAAATACATTATTCAATTGGCCAACTTTTAATTTAGGAACACTTCCATAAATTAAAATTTACATTTCTCTCATAGAAGTCATACTTCTATTTTTCCTTACACTTATAAACTCATTTATAAGTCGTTCAACACATTGAACTATTTTTACTTCTCAACGGGATCTAGAAAGCCAGCACTTGTGTGACCCTCAATGGTTCATTGATACAACTAGCCGTTGGTTCACATCTCCATGTGATTCGGACTAAACATGTCCTTATATGAGCATACCCCAATTGCTCCATTCTTACTTATCAACTCCTTGATAACAAGAACGTCAGAACTCAAGTCTGATAGTACCCAACCAATCATGTTAAACGCCTAGCAGCATCGCTTACATGATTCCCTAGGTATCAAATGATAGTGCCTGCAAGAACCATTCAATTATGGTTAGCGTACAGTACGGTCCTTCAACTCATATATCCCGACCGATTCGACGACCATTGGTTTATCGAGAGTTGTCAATGAATCGATACTATGTGTCATGCCGTAGTTGCATCGATGGTGTAATCTATGAAACTCCTTTCATAATTACCACCATACTCTGATCAGAGATTTCACACTACATATACATGAAAACACATAGGATATCCATACCCGAAGGTAAGCGGTGAATCCCCGACTACAATGCATCGACTCCTATATGTTTCGACAGAACACCCAACCTTGCCACCTGATGACCCCTTGAGAGTCGGTAAACAAGTCAAAGTGCAATGCTAGCACATAGAGTCTCAATGTTGTCCCGGGTCATAAGGACTAATGGTGTACAACCATAAACTAGGACGTTTCCACTCGATAAGTGAGAACCACTTGGAAAGTCCTTTAATGGAGGGTTGTTCAGTGCACTCTCTACAAAGAGCACCTATCTGCATGTTCGGACATCACAATGTCCCCTACCAATGAAACATGGTACTCACATCGCAGATACTAGTCTCTAACTCGAGCGGCCTATATCCTTCTTAATGGCGGCTGAATCGACTAGGAACCGTTTAGAATATACAGTATTGCAAATACGAGTTTCATGATACTCATCATATGAGCATCTCATATTCTTTCTACTATTTGTATATTCAAGGTCTTTATCTATGCAACTAGCATGGGTATACAGATAAAGAAGTGTCAAAACAATAAATTCAAATATTATTAAAATAAAGACTGTTTATACATAGAGTTTAGTCATGAACCCTCGGCCAACACTTGGCTCGACGGGCACCTACTCTAACAATCTCCCACTTGCACTAGAGCCAACTACCCATATGCTTCAAACCCATCGATTCGCGATGCTTCTCGAATAATGGTCCAGGTAAAGGCTTAGTAAGCAGATCAGCAACATTATCTGCGGAGCCGACTTTGTCAATCGTGACATCTCCTCTTTCCACGATCTCTCTGAGGATGTGGTACTTTCTCAATACGTGTTTGGAATTCTGATGAGACCTTGGCTCCTTTGCTTGAGCAATGGCTCCCGTGTTGTCACAGAATACCGGGATAGGAGCAACTCCATTAGTAATGACGCCCAACTCTTGGACGAAATTCCTTATCCAAACTGCCTCCTTTGCTGCAGCTGATGCAGCAATATATTCTGCCTCAGTGGTGGAATCCGCAGTGATGTCTTGCTTGGAACTCTTCCAAGAGACAGCAGCGCCATTGAGCATGAATATGAATCCAGAGGTTGACTTCGAGTCATCAATATCGCTTTGGAAGCTAGAGTCGGTAGAGCCTTCCAATTTCAGTTCTCCACCCCCATAGACCAAGAACAATTTATTGGTCCTTCTCAAATACTTGAGGATGTCTTTCACAACTTTCCAGTTGTCTTTCACAGCTTTCCAGTGTGGAAGACCAGTGTTGGATTGATATCTACTCACTACACTTAGTGCAAAGGCCACGTCAGGACGTGTAGATATCATCCCATACATGATGCTACCAATCGCAGATGCATAAGGAATGCTGGTCATCGCCGCTATCTCTGCATCAGTCTTGGGAGACATAGACTTGGATAGGGACACGCCATGACACATTGGTAGATGTCCTCTCTTGGACTCATTCATCGAGAACCGCTTCACGATGGTATCAATGTATGTGGACTGGGTGAGACCAAGTAATCTTTTTGATCTATCTCTATAGATCAGTATTCCTAATACAAAAGATGCTTCACCCAAGTCCTGCATCGAGAACTTACTCGCTAACCATATCTTAGTTGATTGCAACATTCCTACATCATTCCCAATGAGTAGAATGTCATCAACATACAACACTAGGAATGTCACAGCACTCCCACTAACCTTCTTATACACACATGGTTCCTCAGGATTCTTAGCAAAACCAAACTCTTTGATTGTACTATCGAATCTAAGGTTCCAACTCCTAGATGCCTGCTTTAGACCATAAATAGATCTTTGAAGTTTGCATACCATATGCTCACTTCCGATAGATGTAAACCCTTCGGGTTGAGACATGTAAATCTCTTCCTTAATATCCCCATTAAGAAAGGCTGTCTTAACATCCATCTGCCATATCTCATAGTCATACCATGCAGCTATGGCTAGCAAAATCCTTATGGACTTGAACATTGCGACTGGGGAAAAGGTTTCCTCAAAGTCAACTCCTTGTCTTTGAGTATATCATTTTGCCACCAATCGCGCCTTGAAGGTCAATACCTTCCCATCCACCCCAAGTTTCCTCTTGTAAATCCATTTACACCCTATGGGAACAGTTCCCTCAAGTGGATCCACAAGATTCCACACTTGGTTCGAATGCATGGAATTCATCTCAGATTCCATTGCTTCAAGCCACTTGGATGAATCGGCATCAGATAACGCTTCCTTGAAGGTCCTTGGATCACATTCAAGGTTAGGCTCATCATGGCCCTCTTCAAGAAGCAGACCATACCTCATAGGTGGTCTCGAGACTCTCTCGGATCTTCTAGGAGCTTGTATCTCCTCCCTTGGCTCTTCGGGTGTGGGTTCTACAATTGTGGGTGTCTCTCGAACTTCTTCGATTTCTATCATCTCTCCTTTTCTATTCAATAGAAATTCCCTTTCCAAAAAGGTTGCATTCCTAGAAACAAACACCTTTGTTTCTTGGGGATGATAGAAATAATATCCAGCTGAATTCCTTGGATATCCCACAAAGTAACATAAAATGGATCGACAGTCCAATTTATCTCCCACTACCTGCTTCACATAAGCAGGGCACCCCCATATTCTAAAATATGAATATTTGGGTGGCTTACCCATCCATATCTCATATGGTGTCTTATCAACTGCTTTTGTATGGACATTGTTCAACAACAGTGCCGCTGTCTCAAGCGCATATCCCCAAAAGGATGGCGGCAACTCCGTGAACCCCATCATAGACCGAACCATGTCCATCAAAGTCCGGTTACGACGCTCCGAAACACCATTCAACTGTGGTGTAGCGGGCGGAGTCCACTGCGAGAGAATCCCATTCTCCCTTAGATACTCTTGGAACTCGGCACTCAAGTACTCACCACCTCGATCCGATCGAAGTGTCTTGATGTTTCGTCCCAACTGATTCTCTACTTCACTTCTGAATTCTTTGAACCTTTCAAAAGCTTCATATTTGTATTTCATCAAATACACATACCCATACCTTGAGAAATCATCGGTAAAGGTGATAAAGTAGGCATGTCAATGCTTAGTGGTGATGCTAAGCGGACCGCACACATCGGTATGGATCAAATCCAATAACCCTTTGGCTCGCTCCACATGGCCCTTAAAGGGAATTTTGGTCATCTTTCCTTTCAGACAGGATTCAAAAGTCGTGAGAGCATTAATATCAGACATATCAAACATTCCAACTCCCACTAGCTTGTTCATCCTTCTTAAGGAAATATGTCCTAATCGAGCATGCCATAATTGTGCCGAATTTAGAGTATCTTGTTTTCTCTTGTTTGTTGTTGTTATCGCTTGGACATTGTTTAGTGGAATATCTTTCAATTTCAAGTTATAGAGATCGTTTTCAAGTTCCCCGGTACCAACTAAACATTCATTCTTGTAAATGTTGCAAACACCTTTGCTAAATAAACAAGAAAATCCATCTTTGTCCAACATAGAAATGGAAATAATGTTTTTCACCAAATCTGATACAGACAAAACATCTCTCAAAATTAACTTAAAATCATTGTTCAAAAGCAAGTAAACATCTCCTACGGCCTTGGCAGCAACCCTTGCTCCATTGCCCATCCTCAAAAAGGTCTCACCTTTTCTAAGCCTTCTACTTCTTCCCATCACCTGCAAATCATTACAGAGATGTGAGCCACAACCGGTATCCAATACCCAAGAAGTAGAGTTAATTGAAATGTTTACTTCAATATAGAACATACCTTTTCCAAAACCCTTCTGGGCAAGATATTCCCTGTAGTTACGCCTCCAATGTCCAGGCTTCTTGCAGTAATGACAAACGTCAACAGTCTTGTTAGCCTTCACTGGTGTGGCTACCACAACAGGACTCGGAGCTTGCCTCTTCGAGGGCACATTCTTCTTGGGACGTTGGAAAGAACGCTTCTTTCCCTTCCCACGTGGATCGGTCTTCGTACCAGATGAAGAACCCACATAAAGAACCGACTTCTCTTTCTTGATAGTGGACTCAAAAGTCACAAGCATATTCACCAACTCCTCAAGGGTCGGCTCCATCTTGTTCATATTGAAATTCACCACAAAAGGATCAAACGAGCTAGGCAGGGACAACAACAACACGTCGGTGGTCAACTCCGAAGGCAAGATCAAATCCATGCCAACGAGTTTGTCCACGAGCCCAATCAACTTTAGGCCATGCTCATGGACCGAGGCCCCATCTCGTATGCGTAAAGTGATGAGCTCCTTGACTGTGGCATGCCTAAGATTCTGCTCACCAAAGAACTCCTTGAGGTGCATATGAATGTCAGCAGCATTCTTTGCATCCTCGAAACGCCTCTGCAGCTCATCGTTCATAGAAGCCTGCATATAACACTTAGCCTTCAAGTCATGGTCACACCAATCCTTGTAGGTCTGCAATTCCTCAGGAGTGCAGCTAGTCGGAGCCTCAGCAGCGGGCGACTCAGTCAGTGTATATGCAATTTTCTCCGAGTTCAAGACGATCTTTAGATTTCTCAGCCAAGTGATATAGTTAGGTCCGGTTAGAACGTGTTTTTCCAGTATGGCAGAAAGTGGATTGCGAATTGAAGACATTGTCAAATTTTGTACTGAAAAGTAAAACAGATAAATGTTAATGACTATTTTAAAATATTTAATAAGATATAAATTATGGACTTTTACTTTATAAATATTTACTCCCACTGTTTGGACATCTTTCACTACCCTCTAGTGAAAACGGGAAACTCTTTTCCTCAGTAGGTATGTAAGGTCCAATTAGCAAATTATGATCCCGAATAATATCAGCCAATCACAATTCCTAAAATGTAGTTTCCAATTGCATCACAATGCAACCCTTAACGTAAACTTTTGTCTCACGTTTGATTAGGACCCAATATTGACGTCGTTCATCTTTACGTGTCAAGCCTTACCCATCGATGTTGAACCTTAGTGGACGGTCGCCATGAGTTCCCTCAATTATCTGAGCCGAAGTCATGGGAGTTCCACGTAGTTCACATCACTATGTCAAATGGATGTCATAGCTTTCCGGTACTAAGGGCCCCCCCAATAATATGAGCCGAGCCCCGAGTACGGGTAGCGATTCATTATGCACCCATTTGTCGATGGAAGACATGGAAATTATAAACAAATTTATAATTCCCCTTTTCGGGCTTGATATTAATTTTGAATCTAATTGAAAACGAGGGTTTTTAATTTTGAAAGGTCTCATCATTAATTTTATTTAAAAGCTCGCCATGTTTGATCGTATGTTTGCCGGATTCATGCAACTTTGTTATTATCATAATAATAACGCACATACTCATTATTTATAACATATCATGCATATATTATAAACAGTAAACAAAACAAGGATGATCAATCGCCCCAATACTAACGGACCGTGTGAGCTAAACACGGGCCTAGGTCCAATCCTAGGGAAATGCACGGGATGCAAATGCAACTATTATATAAGCTTCCAATATTTACATGTCTTCGATCTTCATAATCATCATGGCCACCATCTTCCAATCTTGATCATCCACTATACTAATATTTACAAATAAATATCCATGGCAAATAGGGATACATCTCATGGGGTGGGAACGGGCCATAAACCAAGCCCACTTTATAAATTGATAATTATTACAATCATTCAACAAAAAATATCCTAGCATACACCTAGCAAATTGGGCTTGGGCTTTTGATCATCCTTCATGCATAATATCACATATCATACACCATCAATTAATTATCACAATAATTAATTGATCCAATATTATATATCTTGATCCAATCACTAACCTCCACGATTATAAACTAAATTAACAAAGTATACAAACACCTTTGTCTACTTTCAAATTAATTTATTTATAACCGAATTTCTTGTAAATCACCATTTACTATAAATATTTAAAGTCCAACTTAAAATATTTATTTCATGAGAAAATGTTTGCAACTTTTGTAATTTTAAACTTAAGGGCCCAAAAATTCATTTTTTTCACCAAAAACGTTTTGGCCCATTTAAAATTCACAAATATGTTAGCCATCCAATGGCCCAACAACTCAAGGCACATGACACTTTGATATTCCAAAACACTTTTGGAAACCCTAGCCGTTGTCGCCGTCGCCGGAGCTCCGTCACCGGATTCCGGCAACAAAAATATTTTTTTTTATTAAAACATAGGGGTGTCGGGCTGCCCTTGCTGCCCGTTTCGGGCAGCCCGAGGTGCCCGAAATGGGCAGCAACTTGCTGCCCAAAAATGAAAAATTTTCGGCCTTGTTCTTGTTGCAAAAATATTTCTCAAGCGGTTAGAAATCAATCTCAATATAATATCTTGTATTTGCTACACAAAAACGTAACCATAGCTCGGATACCACTTGAAAGGGGATCGGTTACGGTGGCCGGAAACGCAACGGAAGCACAAAAATTTTCGATTTTAGCATATAAATTTCGGCCACCTTGAGTTTGTGTAGGAAACACAATAAAACACCAAAATGACATTCATAGTGTGTTTAGAAATAGTTACCTATCAACCTCTTAAGGTTGATGATGGCTCCAACCAAGTTGTAAACAACTTGGCTCTTGAATGGAATGAAGATCTACAAGCTTCCTTGGACTCCTTTCTTTCCTTCAAATTAGGCCCACCACTTGCAAACTAGAACCCCTCTTATTTTGCACTAGAAAAATAAAAGGATTTTTCAAGGAGAAGTATTTTTCTTCCTCAACACTTGAAGAGAAAAATTGAGAAAAAACTTGGTGAGAATGATATGAGAATTTCGGCCATCTAGCTTGAATGAGGGGGAAGGGAGACTTGTCTTGGTCTTGCAAAAAGTAGAGACAAAAGTAGCATGCCAAGCCTTGAAAGTTGCAAAAGTTGTCTCCAACCCTTCACCTCCCATCCATGCATATATTATATGGTTTTTAACAAATTAAAAAAAACCATGGACTAAATTCAATTATCTCAAACATATTTGAGACTAATTAAACATTACTTGAATTTACCCAAGTCCCACTAGTTAAATAATTAATTTAAATTGAGCTCTACAAGACTCAATATAATTTAATTAATTCAAAACTTGAATTAATTTAATTATTTGGACTCTACTAGGTCCACTAGTGTTTAATTAATTCAACACTTGAATTAATTTAATTTAGTCCATAATAATGTTTATGAAAATCACAATTTTCAAATACATTATTCAATTGGCCAACTTTTAATTTAGGAACACTTCCATAAATTAAAATTTACATTTCTCTCATAGAAGTCATACTTCTATTTTTCCTTACACTTATAAACTCATTTATAAGTCGTTCAACACATTGAACTATTTTTACTTCTCAACGGGATCTAGAAAGCCAGCACTTGTGTGGCCCTCAATGGTTCATTGATACAACTAGCCGTGGGTTCACATCTCCATGTGATTCGGACTAAACATGTCCTTATATGTGCATACCTCAATTGCTCCATTCTTACTTATCAACTCCTTGATAACAAGAACGTCAGAACTCAAGTCTGATAGTACCCAACCAATCATGTTAAACGCCTAGCAGCATCGCTTACATGATTCCCTAGGTATCAAATGATAGTGCCTGCAAGAACCATTCAATTATGGTTAGCGTACAGTACGGTCCCTTCAACTCATATATCCCGACCGATTCGACAACCATTGGTATATCGAGAGTTGTCAATGAATCGATACTATGTGTCATGTCGTAGTTGCATCGATGGTGTAATATATGAAACCTCTTTCATAATTACCACCATACTCTGATCAGAGATTTCAAACTACATATACATGAAAACACATAGGATATCCATACCCGTAGGTAAGCGGTGAATCCCCGACTACAATGCATCGACTCCTATGTGTTTCGACAGAACACCCAACCTTGCCACTTGATGACCCCTTGAGAGTCGGTAAACAAGTTAAAGTGCAATGCTAGCACATAGAGTCTCAATGTTGTCCCGGGTCATAAGGACTAATGGTGTACAACCATAAACTAGGACGTTTCCACTCGATAAGTGAGAACCACTTGGAAAGTCCTTTAATGGAGGGTTGTTCAGTGCACTCTCTACAAGGAGCACCTATCTGAATGTTCGGACATCACAATGTCCCCTACCAATGAAACATGGTACTCACATCGCAGATACTAATCTCTAACTCGAGCAGCCTATATCCTTCTTAATGGCGGCTGAATCGACTAGGAACCGTTTAGAATATACAGTATTGCAAATACGAGTTTCATGATACTCATCATATGAGCATCTCATATTCTTTCTACTATTTGTATATTCAAGGTCTTTATCTATGCAACTAGCATGGGTATACAGATAAAGAAGTGCCAAAACAATAAATTCAAATATTATTAAAATAAAGACTGTTTATACATAGAGTTTAGTCATGAACCCTCGGCCAACACTTGGCTCAACGGGCACCTACTCTAACAGTCCTTGCCATGTAAAAAACTCGACAAATCACTGTGATAAATAAAGAATCCCGGAGATATCAGCGTATATCATCCTAATTCAAATTATAGATTATCAAAGTTGGGATAAGGTCCAACCAAACTCTTATTCCAAGTAACCTACTCAATTAAGAGTTCTTTCAATACATGGCTCAGACTCTATAAATCCTCACATTATAATTATCAGATACCACCCATTATTAATTCACTTCACTCATTACTTTACACGCAGTAATATATTTTCGTGTTGTATTACTTTCCTTCTCAAATTGACTTAAACATCGGAAGATCTAAGCTTGAAACATTTCTAGCACCCTCTAATCTTTGTTCATCCGTGCATATCAGATCGGATCTCGAGATAGTATATATTGAAGTTATGCTTGGACCCTCCA